>NC_074668.1:25000181-25284335 GCF_029448725.1 Salvelinus fontinalis | reverse complement strand
CACATAATGAGGGGTAGACACCACATAATGGGGTTAGACACCACATAATGAGGGGTTAGACACCACATAATGAGGGGTTAGACACCACATAATGAGGGGTTAGACACCACATAATGAGGGGTTAGACACCACAGTAATGAGGGGTCTAGACACCACATAATGAGGGGTTAGACACCACATAATGAGGGGTTAGACACCACATAATGAGGGGTTAGACACCACATAATGAGGGGTCAGACACCACATAATGAGGGGTTAGACACCACATAATGAGGGGTTAGACACCACATAATGAGGGGTTAGACACCACATAATGAGGGGTCAGACACCACATAATGAGGGGTTAGACACCACATAATGAGGGGTTAGACACCACATAATGAGGGGTTAGACACCACATAATGAGGGGTTAGACACCACATAATGAGGGGTTAGACACCACATAATGAGGGGTCAGACACCACATAATGAGGGGTTAGACACCACATAATGAGGGGTTAGACACCACATAATGAGGGGTTAGACACCACATAATGAGGGGTAGACACCACATAATGAGGGGTCAGACACCACATAATGAGGGTTAGACACCACATAATGGGGTTAGACACCACATAATGAGGGGTTAGACACCACATAATGAGGGGTTAGACACCACATAATGAGGGGTTAGACACCACATAATGAGGGGTTAGACACCACATAATGAGGGTTAGACACCACATAATGAGGGGTTAGACACCACATAATGAGGGGTTAGACACCACATAATGAGGGGTTAGACACCACATAATGAGGGGTTAGACACCACATAATGAGGGGTTAGACACCACATAATGGGGTTAGACACCACATAATGAGGGGTCAGACACCACATAATGAGGGGTTAGACACCACATAATGAGGGGTTAGACACCACATAATGAGGGGTTAGACACCACATAATGGGGTTAGACACCACATAATGAGGGATCAGACACCACATAATGGGGTTAGACACCACATAATGAGGGGTTAGACACCACATAATGAGGGGTTAGACACCACATAATGAGGGTTAGACACCACATAATGGGGTTAGACACCACATAATGAGGGGTTAGACACCACATAATGAGGGGTTAGACACCACATAATGGGGTTAGACACCACATAATGAGGGGTTAGACACCACATAATGAGGGGTTAGACACCACATAATGAGGGGTTAGACACCACATAATGAGGGGTTAGACACCACATAATGGGGTTAGACACCACATAATGAGGGGTGAGACACCACATAATGGGGTTAGACACCACATAATGAGGGGTTAGACACCACATAATGAGGGGTTAGACACCACATAATGAGGGGTTAGACACCACATAATGAGGGGTTAGACACCACATAATGGGGGTTCAGACACCACATAATGAGGGGTCAGACACCACATAATGAGGTTGTGTTAGACACCACATAATGAGGGGTGAGACACCACATAATGAGGGGTTAGACACCACATAATGAGGGGTCAGACACCACATAATGAGGGGTTAGACACCACATAATGAGGGGTTAGACACCACATAATGAGGGTTCAGACACCACATAATGAGGGTTAGACACCACATAATGAGGGGTTAGACACCACATAATGAGGGGTTAGACACCACATAATGAGGGGTGAGACACCACATAATGAGGGGTGAGACACCACATAATGGGGTTAGACACCACATAATGGGGTTAGACACCACATAATGAGGGGTTAGACACCACATAATGAGGGGTTAGACACCACATAATGAGGGGTTAGACACCACATAATGAGGGGTTAGACACCACATAATGAGGGGTTAGACACCACATAATGAGGGGTCAGACACCACATAATGAGGGGTTAGACACCAGATAATGAGGGGTGAGACACCACATAATGAGGGGTTAGGCACCACATAATGAGGGGTTAGACACCACATAATTGGGGGTAAGACACCACATAATTGGGTTAGACACCACATAATGGGGTTAGACACCACATAATGGGGTTAGACACCACATAATGAGGGGTGAGACACCACATAATGAGGGGTGAGACACCAGATAATGAGGGGTGAGACACCACATAATTGGGTTAAACACCACATAATTGTGTTAGACACCACATAATGAGGGGTGAGACACCACATAATGAGGGGTGAGACACCACATAATGAGGGGTTAGACACCACATAATGAGGGGTAGACACCACATAATGAGGGGTTAGGCACCACATAATGAGGGGTTAGACACCACATAATGAGGGGTGAGACACCAGATAATGAGGGGTGAGACACCACATAATGGGGTTAAACACCACATAATTGTGTTAGACACCACATAATGAGGGGTGAGACACCACATAATGAGGGGTGAGACACCACATAATGAGGGGTTAGGCACCACATAATGAGGGGTTAGACACCACATAATTGGGGGTAAGACACCACATAATGGGTTTAGACACCACATAATGGGTTTAGACACCACATAATGAGGGGTGAGACACCACATAATGAGGGGTTAGGCACCACATAATGAGGGGTTAGACGCCACATAATGAGGGGTTAGACACCACATAATGGGTTTAGACACCACATAATGGGTTTAGACACAACATAATGAGGGGTGAGACACCACATAATTGTGTTAGACACCACATAATGAGGGGTGAGACACCACATAATGAGGGGTTAGACACCACATAATGGGGTTAGACACCACATAATGGGGTTAGACACCACATAATGAGGGGTCAGACACCACATAATGGGGTTAGACACCACATAATGGGGTTAGACACCACATAATGAGGGGTTAGACACCACATAATGAGGGGTTAGACACCACATAATGAGGGGTTAGACACCACATAATGAGGGGTTAGACACCAGATAATGAGGGGTGAGACACCACATAATGAGGGGTCAGACACCACATAATGGGGTTAGACACCAGATAATGAGGGGTGAGACACCACATAATGAGGGGTGAGACACCACATAATGGGGTTAGACACCACATAATGAGGGGTGAGACACCACATAATGGGGTTAGACACCACATAATGAGGGGTTAGACACCACATAATGAGGGGTTAGACACCACACAATGAGGGGTTAGACACCACATAATGGGGTTAGACACCACATAATGGGGTTAGACACCACATAATGAGGGGTTAGACACCACATAATGAGGGGTTAGACACCACATAATGAGGGGTTAGACACCACATAATGAGGGGTTAGACACCACATAATGAGGGGTTAGACACCACATAATGAGGGGTTAGACACCACATAATGAGGGGTTAGACACCACATAATGAGGGGTTAGACACCACATAATGAGGGGTTAGACACCACATAATGGGGTTAGACACCACATAATGAGGGGTTAGACACCACATAATGAGGGGTTAGACACCACATAATGAGGGGATAGACACCACGTAATGAGGGGTTAGACACCACATAATGAGGGGTTAGACAACACATAATGAAGGGTGAGACACCACATAATGAGGGGTTAGACACCACATAATGGGGTTAGACACCACATAATTGGGTTAGACACCACATAATGAGGGGTGAGACAACACATAATTGGGTTAGACACCACATAATGAAGGGTGAGACACCACATAATGAGGGGCCAGACACCACATAATGAGGGGTTAGACACCACATAATTGGGTTAGACACCACATAATGGGGGGTTAGACACCACCTAATGAGGGGTTAGACACCACATAATGAGGGGTCAGACACCACATAATGAGGGGTTAGACACCACATAATGAGGGGTTAGACACCACATAATGAGGGGTTAGACACCACATAATGAGGGGTTAGACACCACATAATGAGGGGTTAGACACCACATAATGAGGGGTCAGACACCACATAATGAGGGGTCAGACACTATATAATGAGGGGTCAGACACCACATAATGAGGGTTCAGACACCACATAATGAGGGGTTAGACACCACATAATGAGGGGTTAGACACCACATAATGAGGGGTTAGACACCACATAATGGGGTTAGACACCACATAATGAGGTTAGACACCACATAATGAGGGGTTAGACACCACATAATGGGGTTAGACACCACATAATGGGGTTAGACACCACATAATGAGGGGTTAGACACCACATAATGGGGTTAGACACCACATAATGGGGTTAGACACCACATAATGGGGTTAGACACCACATAATGGGGTTAGACACCACATAATGAGGGGTCAGACACCACATAATGGGGTTAGACACCACATAATGAGGGGCTAGACACCACATAATGTGGTTAGACACCACATAATGGGGTTAGACACCACATAATGGGGTGAGACACCACATAATGAGGGGTTAGACACCACATAATGAGGGGTGAGACACCACATAATGAGGGGTCAGACACCCCATAATGAGGGGTTAGACACCACATAATGGGGTTAGACACCACATAATGAGGGGTCAGACACCACATAATGAGGGTTTAGACACCACATAATGGGGTTAGACACCACATAATGAGGGGTCAGACACCACATAATGGGGTTAGACACCACATAATGGGGTTAGACACCACATAATGAGGGGTTAGACACCACATAATGGGGTTAGACACCACATAATGGGGTTAGACACCACATAATGGGGTTAGACACCACATAATGGGGTTAGACACCACATAATGAGGGGTCAGACACCACATAATGGGGTTAGACACCACATAATGGGGTTAGACACCACATAATGAGGGGTTAGACACCACATAATGTGGTTAGACACCACATAATGGGGTTAGACACCACATAATGGGGTGAGACACCACATAATGAGGGGTTAGACACCACATAATGAGGGGTGAGACACCACATAATGAGGGGTCAGACACCCCATAATGAGGGGTTAGACACCACATAATGGGGTTAGACACCACATAATGAGGGGTTAGACAACACATAATGAGGGGTTAGACACCACATAATGAGGGGTGAGACACCACATAATGGGGTTAGACACCACATAATGGGGTTAGACACCACATAATGAGGGGTTAGACACCACATAATGAGGGGTTAGACACCACATAATGAGGGGTTAGACACCACATAATGAGGGGTCAGACACCACATAATGAGGGGTCAGACACCACATAATGAGGGGTCAGACACCACATAATGAGGGGTTAGACACCACATAATGGGGTTAGACACCACATAATGAGGGGTCAGACACCACATAATGGGGTTAGACACCACATAATGGGGGTTAGACACCACATAATGAGGGGTTAGACACCACATAATGAGGGGTTAGACACCACATAATGAGGGGTTAGACACCACATAATGAGGGGTTAGACACCACATAATGAGGGGTTAGACACCACATAATGAGGGGTTAGACACCACATAATGAGGGGTTAGACACCACATAATGAGGGGTGAGACACCACATAATGGGGTTAGACACCACATAATGGGGTTAGACACCACATAATGAGGGGTTAGACACCACATAATGAGGGGTTAGACACCACATAATGAGGGGTTAGACACCACGATAATGAGGGGTTGCAGACACCACATAATGAGGGGTCAGAAACCACATAATGAGGGGTTAGACACCAGATAATGAGGGGTGAGACACTCACATAATGAGGGGTTAGACACCACATAATGGGGTTAAGACACCACATAATTGGGTTAGACACCACATAATGGGGTTAGACACCACATAATGGGGTTAGACACCACATAATGAGGGGTGAGACACCACGATAATGAGGGGTGAGACACCACATAATTGGGTTAAACACCACATAATTGTGTTAGACACCACATAATGAGGGGTGAGACACCACATAATGAGGGGTGAGACACCACATAATGAGGGGTTAGACACCACATAATGAGGGGTAGACACCACATAATGAGGGGTTAGGCACCACATAATGAGGGGTTAGACACCACATAATGAGGGGTGAGACACCAGATAATGAGGGGTGAGACACCACATAATGGGGTTAAACACCACATAATTGTGTTAGACACCACATAATGAGGGGTGAGACACCACATAATGAGGGGTGAGACACCACATAATGAGGGGTTAGGCACCACATAATGAGGGGTTAGACACCACATAATTGGGGGTAAGACACCACATAATGGGTTTAGACACCACATAATGGGTTTAGACACCACATAATGAGGGGTGAGACACCACATAATGAGGGGTTAGGCACCACATAATGAGGGGTTAGACGCCACATAATGAGGGGTTAGACACCACATAATGGGTTTAGACACCACATAATGGGTTTAGACACAACATAATGAGGGGTGAGACACCACATAATTGTGTTAGACACCACATAATGAGGGGTGAGACACCACATAATGAGGGGTTAGACACCACATAATGGGGTTAGACACCACATAATGGGGTTAGACACCACATAATGAGGGGTCAGACACCACATAATGGGGTTAGACACCACATAATGGGGTTAGACACCACATAATGAGGGGTTAGACACCACATAATGAGGGGTTAGACACCACATAATGGGGTTAGACACCACATAATGGGGTTAGACACCAGATAATGAGGGGTGAGACACCACATAATGAGGGGTCAGACACCACATAATGGGGTTAGACACCAGATAATGAGGGGTGAGACACCACATAATGAGGGGTGAGACACCACATAATGGGGTTAGACACCACATAATGAGGGGTGAGACACCACATAATGGGGTTAGACACCACATAATGAGGGGTTAGACACCACATAATGAGGGGTTAGACACCACACAATGAGGGGTTAGACACCACATAATGGGGTTAGACACCACATAATGGGGTTAGACACCACATAATGAGGGGTTAGACACCACATAATGAGGGGTTAGACACCACATAATGAGGGGTTAGACACCACATAATGAGGGGTTAGACACCACATAATGAGGGGTTAGACACCACATAATGAGGGGTTAGACACCACATAATGAGGGGTTAGACACCACATAATGAGGGGTTAGACACCACATAATGGGGTTAGACACCACATAATGAGGGGTTAGACACCACATAATGAGGGGTTAGACACCACATAATGAGGGGATAGACACCACGTAATGAGGGGTTAGACACCACATAATGAGGGGTTAGACAACACATAATGAAGGGTGAGACACCACATAATGAGGGGTTAGACACCACATAATGGGGTTAGACACCACATAATTGGGTTAGACACCACATAATGAGGGGTGAGACAACACATAATTGGGTTAGACACCACATAATGAAGGGTGAGACACCACATAATGAGGGGCCAGACACCACATAATGAGGGGTTAGACACCACATAATTGGGTTAGACACCACATAATGGGGGGTTAGACACCACCTAATGAGGGGTTAGACACCACATAATGAGGGGTCAGACACCACATAATGAGGGGTGAGACACCACATAATGAGGGGTGAGACACCACATAATGGGGTTAGACACCACATAATGAGGGGTTAGACACCACATAATGAGGGGTTAGACACCACATAATGAGGGGTTAGACACCACATAATGAGGGGTCAGACACCACATAATGAGGGGTCAGACACTATATAATGAGGGGTCAGACACCACATAATGAGGGTTCAGACACCACATAATGAGGGGTTAGACACCACATAATGAGGGGTTAGACACCACATAATGAGGGGTTAGACACCACATAATGGGGTTAGACACCACATAATGAGGTTAGACACCACATAATGAGGGGTTAGACACCACATAATGGGGTTAGACACCACATAATGGGGTTAGACACCACATAATGAGGGGTTAGACACCACATAATGAGGGGTTAGACACCACATAATGGGGTTAGACACCACATAATGGGGTTAGACACCACATAATGGGGTTAGACACCACATAATGGGGTTAGACACCACATAATGAGGGGTCAGACACCACATAATGGGGTTAGACACCACATAATGAGGGGCTAGACACCACATAATGTGGTTAGACACCACATAATGGGGTTAGACACCACATAATGGGGTGAGACACCACATAATGAGGGGTTAGACACCACATAATGAGGGGTGAGACACCACATAATGAGGGGTCAGACACCCCATAATGAGGGGTTAGACACCACATAATGGGGTTAGACACCACATAATGAGGGGTCAGACACCACATAATGAGGGGTTAGACACCACATAATGGGGTTAGACACCACATAATGAGGGGTCAGACACCACATAATGGGGTTAGACACCACATAATGGGGTTAGACACCACATAATGAGGGGTTAGACACCACATAATGGGGTTAGACACCACATAATGGGGTTAGACACCACATAATGGGGTTAGACACCACATAATGGGGTTAGACACCACATAATGAGGGGTCAGACACCACATAATGGGGTTAGACACCACATAATGGGGTTAGACACCACATAATGAGGGGTTAGACACCACATAATGTGGTTAGACACCACATAATGGGGTTAGACACCACATAATGGGGTGAGACACCACATAATGAGGGGTTAGACACCACATAATGAGGGGTGAGACACCACATAATGAGGGGTCAGACACCCCATAATGAGGGGTTAGACACCACATAATGGGGTTAGACACCACATAATGAGGGGTTAGACAACACATAATGAGGGGTTAGACACCACATAATGAGGGGTGAGACACCACATAATGGGGTTAGACACCACATAATGGGGTTAGACACCACATAATGAGGGGTTAGACACCACATAATGAGGGGTTAGACACCACATAATGAGGGGTTAGACACCACATAATGAGGGGTTAGACACCACATAATGAGGGGTCAGACACCACATAATGAGGGGTCAGACACCACATAATGAGGGGTTAGACACCACATAATGGGGTTAGACACCACATAATGAGGGGTCAGACACCAAATAATGGGGTTAGACACCACATAATGAGGGGTTAGACACCACATAATGAGGGGTTAGACACCACATAATGAGGGGTTAGACACCACATAATGAGGGGTTAGACACCACATAATGAGGGGTTAGACACCACATAATGAGGGGTTAGACACCACATAATGAGGGGTTAGACACCACATAATGAGGGGTGAGACACCACATAATGAGGGGTGAGACACCACATAATGGGGTTAGACACCACATAATGGGGTTAGACACCACATAATGAGGGGTTAGACACCACATAATGAGGGGTTAGACACCACATAATGAGGGGTTAGACACCACATAATGAGGGGTTAGACACCACATAATGAGGGGTTAGACACCACATAATGAGGGGTTAGACACCACATAATGAGGGTTCAGACACCACATAATGAGGGGTTAGACACCACATAATGAGGGGTTAGACACCACATAATGAGGGGTTAGACACCACATAATGAGGGGTTAGACACCACATAATGGGGTTAGACACCACATAATGGGGTTAGACACCACATAATGAGGGGTCAGACACCACATAATGGGGTTAGACACCACATAATGAGGGTTAGACACCACATAATGAGGGGTTAGACACCACATAATGAGGGGTTAGACACCACATAATGAGGGGTTAGACACCACATAATGGGGTTAGACACCACATAATGAGGGGTCAGACACCACATAATGGGGTTAGACACCACATAATGGGGTTAGACACCACATAATGAGGGGTTAGACACCACATAATGGGGTTAGACACCACATAATGGGGTTAGACACCACATAATGGGGTTAGACACCACATAATGGGGTTAGACACCACATAATGAGGGGTTAGACACCACATAATGAGGGGTTAGACACCACATAATGAGGGGTTAGACACCACATAATGAGGGGTTAGACACCACATAATGAGGGGTTAGACACCACATAATGAGGGGTTAGACACCACATAATGAGGGGTTAGACACCACATAATGAGGGGTTAGACACCACATAATGGGGTTAGACACCACATAATGGGGTTAGACACCACATAATGAGGGGTTAGACACCACATAATGAGGGGTTAGACACCACATAATGAGGGGTTAGACACCACATAATGAGGGGTTAGACACCACATAATGAGGGGTAGACACCACATAATGAGGGGTAGACACCACATAATGAGGGGTTAGACACCACATAATGGGGTTAGACACCACATAATGGGGTTAGACACCACATAATGAGGGGTTAGACACCACATAATGAGGGGTTAGACACCACATAATGAGGGGTTAGACACCACATAATGAGGGGTTAGACACCACATAATGAGGGGTTAGACACCACATAATGAGGGGTTAGACACCACATAATGAGGGGTTAGACACCACATAATGAGGGGTTAGACACCACATAATGGGGTTAGACACCACATAATGGGGTTAGACACCACATAATGAGGGGTTAGACACCACATAATGAGGGGTTAGACACCACATAATGAGGGGTTAGACACCACATAATGAGGGGTTAGACACCACATAATGAGGGGTCAGACACCACATAATGAGGGGTTAGACACCACATAATGGGGTTAGACACCACATAATGAGGGGTTAGACACCACATAATGAGGGGTTAGACACCACATAATGAGGGGTTAGACACCACATAATGAGGGGTTAGACACCACATAATGAGGGGTAGACACCAATAATGAGGGGTAGACACCACATAATGAGGGGTCAGACACCACATAATGAGGGTTAGACACCACATAATGAGGGGTTAGACACCACATAATGAGGGGTTAGACACCACATAATGAGGGGTTAGACACCACATAATGGGGTTAGACACCACATAATGAGGGGTCAGACACCACATAATGGGGTTAGACACCACATAATGGGGTTAGACACCACATAATGAGGGGTTAGACACCACATAATGGGGTTAGACACCACATAATGGGGTTAGACACCACATAATGAGGGGTTAGACACCACATAATGAGGGGTTAGACACCACATAATGAGGGGTTAGACACCACATAATGAGGGGTTAGACACCACATAATGAGGGGTTAGACACCACATAATGAGGGGTCAGACACCACATAATGGGGTTAGACACCACATAATGGGGTTAGACACCACATAATGAGGGGTTAGACACCACATAATGGGGTTAGACACCACATAATGGGGTTAGACACCACATAATGGGGTTAGACACCACATAATGGGGTTAGACACCACATAATGAGGGGTCAGACACCACATAATGGGGTTAGACACCACATAATGGGGTTAGACACCACATAATGAGGGGTTAGACACCACATAATGAGGGGTAGACACACATAATGAGGGGTTAGACACCACATAATGGGGTTAGACACCACATAATGAGGGGTTAGACACCACATAATGAGGGGTTAGACACCACATAATGAGGGGTTAGACACCACATAATGAGGGGTTAGACACCACATAATGAGGGGTTAGACACCACATAATGAGGGGTTAGACACCACATAATGGGGTTAGACACCACATAATGAGGGGTTAGACACCACATAATGAGGGGTTAGACACCACATAATGAGGGGTTAGACACCACATAATGAGGGGTTAGACACCACATAATGAGGGGTTAGACACCACATAATGAGGGGTTAGACACCACATAATGAGGGGTTAGACACCACATAATGGGGGTTAGACACCACATAATGGGGTTAGACACCACATAATGAGGGGTTAGACACCACATAATGAGGGGTTAGACACCACATAATGAGGGGTCAGACACCACATAATGAGGGGTCAGACACTATATAATGAGGGGTCAGACACCACATAATTGGGTTAGACACCACATAATGAGGGGTGAGACACCACATAATGAGGGGTGAGACACCACATAATGGGGTTAGACACCACATAATGGGGTTAGACACCACATAATGGGGTTAGACACCACATAATGAGGGGTCAGACACCACATAATGGGGTTAGACACCACATAATGAGGGGTTAGACACCACATAATGAGGGGTTAGACACCACATAATGAGGGGTTAGACACCACATAATGAGGGGTTAGACACCACATAATGAGGGGTTAGACACCACATAATGAGGGGTTAGACACCACATAATGAGGGGTCAGACACCACATAATGAGGGGTTAGACACCACATAATGAGGGGTGAGACACCACATAATGGGGTTAGACACCACATAATGAGGGGTTAGACACCACATAATGAGGGGTTAGACACCACATAATGAGGGGTTAGACACCACATAATGAGGGGTTAGACACCACATAATGAGGGGTTAGACACCACATAATGAGGGGTTAGACACCACATAATGAGGGGTTAGACACCACATAATGAGGGGTTAGACACCACATAATGAGGGGTTAGACACCACATAATGAGGGGTTAGACACCACATAATGAGGGGTTAGACACCACATAATGGGGTTAGACACCACATAATGAGGGGTTAGACACCACATAATGAGGGGTTAGACACCACATAATGAGGGGTTAGACACCACATAATGAGGGGTTAGACACCACATAATGGGGTTAGACACCACATAATGAGGGGTTAGACACCATAATGGGGTTAGACACCACATAATGGGGTTAGACACCACATAATGAGGGGTTAGACACCACATAATGGGGTTAGACACCACATAATGAGGGGTAGACACCACATAATGAGGGGTTAGACACCACATAATGAGGGGTTAGACACCACATAATGGGGGTTAGACACCACATAATGAGGGGTTAGACACCACATAATGAGGGGTTAGACACCACATAATGAGGGGTTAGACACCACATAATGAGGGTTAGACACCACATAATGAGGGGTTAGACACCACATAATGAGGGTCAGACACCACATAATGAGGGGTTAGACACCACATAATGGGGTTAGACACCACATAATGAGGGATCAGACACCACATAATGGGGTTAGACACCACATAATGGGGTTAGACACCACATAATGAGGGGTTAGACACCACATAATGGGGTTAGACACCACATAATGGGGTTAGACACCACATAATGGGGTTAGACACCACATAATGAGGGGTTAGACACCACATAATGAGGGGTTAGACACCACATAATGGGGTTAGACACCACATAATGGGGTTAGACACCACATAGTTGTGTTAGACACCACATAATGAGGGGTTAGACACCACATAATGAGGGGTTAGACACCACATAATGAAGGGTGAGACACCACATAATGAGGGGTTAGACACCACATAATGAGGGGTTAGACACCACATAATAGGGTTAGACACCACATAATGAGGGGTGAGACACCACATAATGGGGTTAGACACCACATAATGAGGGGTGAGACACCACATAATGAGGGGTTAGACACCACATAATGAGGGGCTAGACACCACATAATGAGGGGCTTAGACACCACATAATGAGGGGTTAGACACCAGATAATGAGGGGTGAGACACCACATAATGAGGGGTCAGACACCACATAATGAGGGGTTAGACACCACATAATGAGGGGTGAGACACCACATAATGAGGGGTTAGACACCACATAATGGGGGTAGACACCACATAATTGGGTTAGACACCACATAATGGGGTTAGACACCACATAATGAGGGGTGAGACACCACATAATGAGGGGTGAGACACCACATAATGGGGTTAGACACCACATAATGGTGTTAGACACCACATAATGAGGGGTGGGGGTGAGACACCACATAATGGGGTTAGACACCACAAAATGAGGGGTCAGACACCACATAATGAGGGGTTAGACACCACATAATGGGGGGTTAGACACCACCTAATGAGGGGTTAGACACCACATAATGAGGGGTCAGACACCACATAATGAGGGTTCAGACACCACATAATGAGGTTAGACACCACATAATGAGGGGTTAGACACCACATAATGGGGTTAGACACCACATAATGAGGGATCAGACACCACATAATGAGGGGTTAGACACCACATAATGAGGGATCAGACACCACATAATGAGGGGTTAGTTACCACATAATGGGGTTAGACACCACATAATGAGGGATCAGACACCACATAATGGGGTTAGACACCACATAATGGGGTTAGGCACCACATAATGAGGGGTTAGACACCACATAATGAGGGGTTAGACACCACATAATGAGGGGTTAGACACCACATAATGGGGTTAGACACCACATAATGGGGTTAGACACCACATAGTTGTGTTAGACACCACATAATGAGGGGTTAGACACCACATAATGAGGGGTTAGACACCACATAATGAAGGGTGAGACACCACATAATGAGGGGTTAGACACCACATAATGAGGGGTTAGACATCACATAATAGGGTTAGACACCACATAATGAGGGGTGAGACACCACATAATGTGGTTAGACACCACATAATGAGGGGTGAGACACCACATAATGAGGGGTTAGACACCACATAATGAGGGGCTAGACACCACATAATGAGGGGTTAGACACCAGATAATGAGGGTTGAGACACCACATAATGAGGGGTCAGAAACCACATAATGAGGGGTTAGACACCAGATAATGAGGGGTGAGACACCACATAATGAGGGGTTAGACACCACATAATTGGGGGTAAGACACCACATAATTGGGTTAGACACCACATAATGGGGTTAGACACCACATAATGGGGTTAGACACCACATAATGAGGGGTGAGACACCAGATAATGAGGGGTGAGACACCACATAATTGGGTTAAACACCACATAATTGTGTTAGACACCACATAATGAGGGGTGAGACACCACATAATGAGGGGTGAGACACCACATAATGAGGGGTTAGACACCACATAATGAGGGGTAGACACCACATAATGAGGGGTTAGGCACCACATAATGAGGGGTTAGACACCACATAATGAGGGGTGAGACACCAGATAATGAGGGGTGAGACACCACATAATGGGGTTAAACACCACATAATTGTGTTAGACACCACATAATGAGGGGTGAGACACCACATAATGAGGGGTGAGACACCACATAATGAGGGGTTAGGCACCACATAATGAGGGGTTAGACACCACATAATTGGGGGTAAGACACCACATAATGGGTTTAGACACCACATAATGGGTTTAGACACCACATAATGAGGGGTGAGACACCACATAATGAGGGGTTAGGCACCACATAATGAGGGGTTAGACGCCACATAATGAGGGGTTAGACACCACATAATGGGTTTAGACACCACATAATGGGTTTAGACACAACATAATGAGGGGTGAGACACCACATAATTGTGTTAGACACCACATAATGAGGGGTGAGACACCACATAATGAGGGGTTAGACACCACATAATGGGGTTAGACACCACATAATGGGGTTAGACACCACATAATGAGGGGTCAGACACCACATAATGGGGTTAGACACCACATAATGGGGTTAGACACCACATAATGAGGGGTTAGACACCACATAATGAGGGGTTAGACACCACATAATGAGGGGTTAGACACCACATAATGAGGGGTTAGACACCAGATAATGAGGGGTGAGACACCACATAATGAGGGGTCAGACACCACATAATGGGGTTAGACACCAGATAATGAGGGGTGAGACACCACATAATGAGGGGTGAGACACCACATAATGGGGTTAGACACCACATAATGAGGGGTGAGACACCACATAATGGGGTTAGACACCACATAATGAGGGGTTAGACACCACATAATGAGGGGTTAGACACCACACAATGAGGGGTTAGACACCACATAATGGGGTTAGACACCACATAATGGGGTTAGACACCACATAATGAGGGGTTAGACACCACATAAGAGGGGTTAGACACCACATAATGAGGGGTTAGACACCACATAATGAGGGGTTAGACACCACATAATGAGGGGTTAGACACCACATAATGAGGGGTTAGACACCACATAATGAGGGGTTAGACACCACATAATGAGGGGTTAGACACCACATAATGAGGGGTTAGACACCACATAATGGGGTTAGACACCACATAATGAGGGGTTAGACACCACATAATGAGGGGTTAGACACCACATAATGAGGGGATAGACACCACGTAATGAGGGGTTAGACACCACATAATGAGGGGTTAGACAACACATAATGAAGGGTGAGACACCACATAATGAGGGGTTAGACACCACATAATGGGGTTAGACACCACATAATTGGGTTAGACACCACATAATGAGGGGTGAGACAACACATAATTGGGTTAGACACCACATAATGAAGGGTGAGACACCACATAATGAGGGGCCAGACACCACATAATGAGGGGTTAGACACCACATAATTGGGTTAGACACCACATAATGGGGGGTTAGACACCACCTAATGAGGGGTTAGACACCACATAATGAGGGGTCAGACACCACATAATGAGGGGTGAGACACCACATAATGAGGGGTGAGACACCACATAATGGGGTTAGACACCACATAATGAGGGGTTAGACACCACATAATGAGGGGTTAGACACCACATAATGAGGGGTTAGACACCACATAATGAGGGGTCAGACACCACATAATGAGGGGTCAGACACTATATAATGAGGGGTCAGACACCACATAATGAGGGTTCAGACACCACATAATGAGGGGTTAGACACCACATAATGAGGGGTTAGACACCACATAATGAGGGGTTAGACACCACATAATGGGGTTAGACACCACATAATGAGGTTAGACACCACATAATGAGGGGTTAGACACCACATAATGGGGTTAGACACCACATAATGGGGTTAGACACCACATAATGAGGGGTTAGACACCACATAATGGGGTTAGACACCACATAATGGGGTTAGACACCACATAATGGGGTTAGACACCACATAATGGGGTTAGACACCACATAATGAGGGGTCAGACACCACATAATGGGGTTAGACACCACATAATGAGGGGCTAGACACCACATAATGTGGTTAGACACCACATAATGGGGTTAGACACCACATAATGGGGTGAGACACCACATAATGAGGGGTTAGACACCACATAATGAGGGGTGAGACACCACATAATGAGGGGTCAGACACCCCATAATGAGGGGTTAGACACCACATAATGGGGTTAGACACCACATAATGAGGGGTCAGACACCACATAATGAGGGGTTAGACACCACATAATGGGGTTAGACACCACATAATGAGGGGTCAGACACCACATAATGGGGTTAGACACCACATAATGGGGTTAGACACCACATAATGAGGGGTTAGACACCACATAATGGGGTTAGACACCACATAATGGGGTTAGACACCACATAATGGGGTTAGACACCACATAATGGGGTTAGACACCACATAATGAGGGGTCAGACACCACATAATGGGGTTAGACACCACATAATGGGGTTAGACACCACATAATGAGGGGTTAGACACCACATAATGTGGTTAGACACCACATAATGGGGTTAGACACCACATAATGGGGTGAGACACCACATAATGAGGGGTTAGACACCACATAATGAGGGGTGAGACACCACATAATGAGGGGTCAGACACCCCATAATGAGGGGTTAGACACCACATAATGGGGTTAGACACCACATAATGAGGGGTTAGACAACACATAATGAGGGGTTAGACACCACATAATGAGGGGTGAGACACCACATAATGGGGTTAGACACCACATAATGGGGTTAGACACCACATAATGAGGGGTTAGACACCACATAATGAGGGGTTAGACACCACATAATGAGGGGTTAGACACCACATAATGAGGGGTCAGACACCACATAATGAGGGGTCAGACACCACATAATGAGGGGTCAGACACCACATAATGAGGGGTTAGACACCACATAATGGGGTTAGACACCACATAATGAGGGGTCAGACACCAAATAATGGGGTTAGACACCACATAATGAGGGGTTAGACACCACATAATGAGGGGTTAGACACCACATAATGAGGGGTTAGACACCACATAATGAGGGGTTAGACACCACATAATGAGGGGTTAGACACCACATAATGAGGGGTTAGACACCACATAATGAGGGGTTAGACACCACATAATGAGGGGTGAGACACCACATAATGAGGGGTTAGACACCACATAATGGGGTTAGACACCACATAATGAGGGGTTAGACACCACATAATGAGGGGTTAGACACCACATAATGAGGGGTTAGACACCACATAATGAGGGGTCAGACACCACATAATGAGGGGTCAGACACTATATAATGAGGGGTCAGACACCACATAATGAGGGTTCAGACACCACATAATGAGGGGTTAGACACCACATAATGAGGGGTTAGACACCACATAATGAGGGGTTAGACACCACATAATGAGGGGTCAGACACCACATAATGAGGGGTCAGACACTATATAATGAGGGGTCAGACACCACATAATGAGGGTTCAGACACCACATAATGAGGGGTTAGACACCACATAATGAGGGGTTAGACACCACATAATGAGGGGTTAGACACCACATAATGGGGTTAGACACCACATAATGAGGGGTCAGACACCACATAATGGGGTTAGACACCACATAATGGGGTTAGACACCACATAATGAGGGGTTAGACACCACATAATGGGGTTAGACACCACATAATGGGGTTAGACACCACATAATGAGGGGTTAGACACCACATAATGAGGGGTTAGACACCACATAATGAGGGGTTAGACACCACATAATGAGGGGTTAGACACCACATAATGGGGTTAGACACCACATAATGAGGGGTAGACACCACATAATGGGGTTAGACACCACATAATGGGGTTAGACACCACATAATGAGGGGTTAGACACCACATAATGGGGTTAGACACCACATAATGAGGGGTTAGACACCACATAATGGGGTTAGACACCACATAATGGGGTTAGACACCACATAATGAGGGGTTAGACACCACATAATGGGGTTAGACACCACATAATGGGGTTAGACACCACATAATGAGGGGTTAGACACCACATAATGAGGGGTTAGACACCACATAATGGGGTTAGACACCACATAATGGGGTGAGACACCACATAATGAGGGGTTAGACACCACATAATGAGGGGTGAGACACCACATAATGAGGGGTTAGACACCACATAATGAGGGGTTAGACACCACATAATGGGGTTAGACACCACATAATGAGGGGTTAGACACCACATAATGAGGGGTTAGACACCACATAATGAGGGGTGAGACACCACATAATGGGGTTAGACACCACATAATGGGGTTAGACACCACATAATGAGGGGTTAGACACCACATAATGAGGGGTTAGACACCACATAATGAGGGGTTAGACACCACATAATGAGGGGTCAGACACCACATAATGAGGGGTCAGACACCACATAATGAGGGGTTAGACACCACATAATGGGGTTAGACACCACATAATGAGGGGTCAGACACCAAATAATGGGGTTAGACACCACATAATGAGGGGTTAGACACCACATAATGAGGGGTTAGACACCACATAATGAGGGGTTAGACACCACATAATGAGGGGTTAGACACCACATAATGAGGGGTTAGACACCACATAATGTGGGGTTAGACACCACATAATGGGGTTAGACACCACATAATGAGGGGTTAGACACCACATAATGAGGGGTTAGACACCACATAATGAGGGGTCAGACACCACATAATGAGGGGTCAGACACTATATAATGAGGGGTCAGACACCACATAATTGGGTTAGACACCACATAATGAAGGGTGAGACACCACATAATGAGGGGCCAGACACCACATAATGAGGGGTTAGACACCACATAATTGGGTTAGACACCACATAATGAGGGGTGAGACACCACATAATGAGGGGTCAGACACCACATAATGGGGTTAGACACCACATAATGGGGTTAGACACCACATAATGAGGGGTTAGACACCACATAATGAGGGGTTAGACACCACATAATGAGGGGTTAGACACCACATAATGAGGGTTTAGACACCAGATAATGAGGGGTGAGACACCACATAATGAGGGGTCAGACACCACATAATGGGGTTAGACACCACATAATGAGGGGTGAGACACCACATAATGAGGGGTGAGACACCACATAATGGGGTTAGACACCACATAATGAGGGGTGAGACACCACATAATGGGGTTAGACACCACATAATGAGGGGTTAGACACCACATAATGAGGGGTTAGACACCACATAATGAGGGGTTAGACACCACATAATGGGGTTAGACACCACATAATGGGGTTAGACACCACATAATGAGGGGTTAGACACCACATAATGAGGGGTTAGACACCACATAATGAGGGGTTAGACACCACATAATGAGGGGTTAGACACCACATAATGAGGGGTTAGACACCACATAATGAGGGGTTAGACACCACATAATGAGGGGTTAGACACCACATAATGGGGTTAGACACCACATAATGAGGGGTTAGACACCACATAATGAGGGGTTAGACACCACATAATGAGGGGTTAGACACCACGTAATGAGGGGTTAGACACCACATAATGAGGGGTTAGACACCACATAATGAGGGGTGAGACACCACATAATGAGGGGTTAGACACCACATAATGGGGTTAGACACCACATAATTGGGTTAGACACCACATAATGAGGGGTGAGACACCACATAATTGGGTTAGACACCACATAATGAAGGGTGAGACACCACATAATGAGGGGCCAGACACCACATAATGAGGGGTTAGACACCACATAATTGGGTTAGACACCACATAATGGGGGGTTAGACACCACCTAATGAGGGGTTAGACACCACATAATGAGGGGTCAGACACCACATAATGAGGGGTGAGACACCACATAATGAGGGGTGAGACACCACATAATGGGGTTAGACACCACATAATGAGGGGTTAGACACCACATAATGGGGTTAGACACCACATAATGAGGGGTCAGACACCACATAATGGGGTTAGACACCACATAATGGGGTTAGACACCACATAATGAGGGGTTAGACACCACATAATGAGGGGTTAGACACCACATAATGAGGGGTTAGACACCACATAATGAGGGGTTAGACACCAGATAATGAGGGGTGAGACACCACATAATGAGGGGTCAGACACCACATAATGGGGTTAGACACCAGATAATGAGGGGTGAGACACCACAAAATGAGGGTTGAGACACCACATAATGGGGTTAGACACCACATAATGAGGGGTGATACACCACATAATGGGGTTAGACACCACATAATGAGGGGTTAGACACCACATAATGAGGGGTTAGACACCACATAATGAGGGGTTAGACACCACATAATGGGGTTAGACACCACATAATGAGGGGTTAGACACCACATAATGAGGGGTTAGACACCACATAATGAGGGGTTAGACACCACATAATGAGGGGTTAGACACCACATAATGAGGGGTTAGACACCACATAATGAGGGGTTAGACACCACATAATGAGGGGTTAGACACCACATAATGAGGGGTTAGACACCACATAATGGGGTTAGACACCACATAATGAGGGGTTAGACACCACATAATGAGGGGTTAGACACCACATAATGAGGGGTTAGACACCACGTAATGAGGGGTTAGACACCACATAATGAGGGGTTAGACAACACATAATGAAGGGTGAGACACCACATAATGAGGGGTTAGACACCACATAATGGGGTTAGACACCACATAATTGGTTTAGACACCACATAACGAGGGGTGAGACACCACATAATTGGGTTAGACACCACATAATGAAGGGTGAGACACCACAAAATGAGGGGCCAGACACCACATAATGAGGGGTTAGACACCACATAATTGGGTTAGACACCACATAATGGGGGGTTAGACACCACCTAATGAGGGGTTAGACACCACATACTGAGGGGTCAGACACCACATAATGAGGGGTGAGACACCACATAATGGGGTTAGACACCACATAATGAGGGGTTAGACACCACATAATGGGGTTAGACACCACATAATGAGGGGTCAGACACCACATAATGGGGTTAGACACCACATAATGGGGTTAGACACCACATAATGAGGGGTTAGACACCACATAATGAGGGGTTAGACACCACATAATGAGGGGTTAGACACCACATAATGAGGGGTTAGACACCAGATAATGAGGGGTGAGACACCACATAATGAGGGGTCAGACACCACATAATGGGGTTAGACACCAGATAATGAGGGGTGAGACACCACATAATGAGGGTTGAGACACCACATAATGGGGTTAGACACCACATAATGAGGGGTGAGACACCACATAATGGGGTTAGACACCACATAATGAGGGGTTAGACACCACATAATGAGGGGTTAGACACCACATAATGAGGGGTTAGACACCACATAATGGGGTTAGACACCACATAATGGGGTTAGACACCACATAATGAGGGGTGAGACACCACATAACGAGGGGTTAGACACCACATAATGAGGGGTTAGACACCACATAATGAGGGGTTAGACACCACATAATGAGGGGTTAGACACCACATAATGAGGGGTTAGACACCACATAATGAGGGGTTAGACACCACATAATGAGGGGTTAGACACCACATAATGGGGTTAGACACCACATAATGAGGGGTTAGACACCACATAATGAGGGGTTAGACACCACATAATGAGGGGTTAGACACCACGTAATGAGTGGTTAGACACCACATAATGTGGGGTTAGACAACACATAATGAAGGGTGAGACACCACATAATGAAGGGTGAGACACCACATAATGAGGGGTTAGACACCACATAATGGGGTTAGACACCACATAATGAGGGGTGAGACACCACATAATTGGGTTAGACACCACATAATGAAGGGTGAGACACCACAAAATGAGGGGCCAGACACCCCATAATGAGGGGTTAGACACCACATAATTGGGTTAGACACCACATAATGGGGGGTTAGACAGCACCTAATGAGGGGTTAGACACCACATAATGAGGGGTCAGACACCACATAATGAGGGGTGAGACACCACATAATGAGTGGTGAGACACCACATAATGGGGTTAGACACCACATAATGAGGGGTTAGACACCACATAATGAGGGGTTAGACACCACATAATGAGGGGTTAGACACCACATAATGAGGGGTCAGACACCACATAATGAGGGGTCAGACACTATATAATGAGGGGTCAGACACCACATAATGAGGGTTCAGACACCACATAATGAGGGGTTAGACACCACATAATGAGGGGTTAGACACCACATAATGAGGGGTTAGACACCACATAATGGGGTTAGACACCACATAATGAGGGGTCAGACACCACATAATGGGGTTAGACACCACATAATGGGGTTAGACACCACATAATGAGGGGTTAGACACCACATAATAGGGTTAGACACCACATAATGGGGTTAGACACCACATAATGAGGGGTTAGACACCACATAATGAGGGGTTAGACACCACATAATGAGGGTTTAGACACCACATAATGAGGCGTTAGACACCACATAATGAGGGGTTAGACACCACATAATGGGGTTAGACACCACATAATGAGGGGTCAGACACCACATAATGGGGTTAGACACCACATAATGGGGTTAGACACCACATAATGAGGGGTTAGACACCACATAATGGGGTTAGACACCACATAATGGGGTTAGACACCACATAATGGGGTTAGACACCACATAATGGGGTTAGACACCACATAATGAGGGGTCAGACACCACATAATGGGGTTAGACACCACATAATGGGGTTAGACACCACATAATGAGGGGTTAGACACCACATAATGTGGTTAGACACCACATAATGGGGTTAGACACCACATAATGGGGTGAGACACCACATAATGAGGGGTTAGACACCACATAAGGAGGGGTGAGACACCACATAATGAGGGGTCAGACACCCCATAATGAGGGGTTAGACACCACATAATGGGGTTAGACACCACATAATGGGGTTAGACACCACATAATGAGGGGTGAGACACCACATAATGAGGGGTGAGACACCACATAATGAGGGGTCAGACACCACATAATGAGGGGTTAGACACCACATAATGAGGGGTTAGACACCACATAATGAGGGGTTAGACACCACATAATGAGGGGTGAGACACCACATAATGGGGTTAGACACCACATAATGGGGTTAGACACCACATAATGAGGGGTTAGACACCACATAATGAGGGGTTAGACACCACATAATGAGGGGTTAGACACCACATAATGAGGGGTCAGACACCACATAATGAGGGGTCAGACACCACATAATGAGGGGTTAGACACCACATAATGGGGTTAGACACCACATAATGAGGGGTCAGACACCACATAATGGGGTTAGACACCACATAATGAGGGGTTAGACACCACATAATGAGGGGTTAGACACCACATAATGAGGGGTTAGACACCACATAATGAGGGGTTAGACACCACATAATGAGGGGTTAGACACCACATAATGAGGGGTTAGACACCACATAATGAGGGGTGAGACACCACATAATGGGGTTAGACACCACATAATGAGGGGTGAGACACCACATAATGGGGTTAGACACCACATAATGAGGGGTTAGACACCACATAATGAGGGGTTAGACACCACATAATGAGGGGTCAGACACCACATAATGGGGTTAGACACCACATAATGATGGGTTAGACACCACATAATGAGGGGTTAGACACCACATAATGAGGGGTCAGACACCACATAATGAGGGGTCAGACACTATATAATGAGGGGTCAGACACCACATAATTGGGTTAGACACCACATAATGAAGGGTGAGACACCACATAATGAGGGGCCAGACACCACATAATGAGGGGTGAGACACCACATAATGGGGTTAGACACCACATAATGAGGGGTTAGACACCACATAATGAGGGGTTAGACACCACATAATGAGGGGTTAGATACCACATAATGGGGTTAGACACCACATAATGGGGTTAGACACCACATAATGGGGGGTTAGACACCTTATAATGGGGTTAAACACCACATAATGGGGGGTTAGACACCACATAATGGGGTTAGACACCACATAATGGGGGGTTAGACACCTTATAATGGGGTTAAACACCACATAATGGGGGGTTAGACACCACATAATGGGGTTAGACACCACATAATGAGGGGTTAGACACCACATAATGAGGGGTGAGACACCACATAATGAGGGGTTAGACACCACATAATGAGGGGTGAGACACCACATAATGGGGTTAGACACCACATAATGAGGGGTCAGACACCACATAATGGGGTTAGACACCACATAATGGGGTTAGACACCACATAATGAGGGGTTAGACAACACATAATGGGGTTAGACACCACATAATGAGGGGTTAGACAACACGTAATGAGGGGTTAGACACCACATAATGAGGGGTTAGACACCACATAATGGGGTTAGACACCACATAATGGGGTGAGACACCACATAATGAGGGGTGAGACACCACATAATGAGGTGTGAGACACCACATAATCAGGGGTTAGACACCACATAATGAGGGGTGAGACACCACATAATGAGGGGTCAGACACCCCATAATGAGGGGTTAGACACCACATAATGGGGTTAGACACCACGTAATGAGGGGTTAGACACCACATAATGAGGGGTTAGACACCACATAATGAGGGGTTAGACACCACATAATGAGGGGTCAGACACCACATAATGGGGTTAGACACCACATAATGATGGGTTAGACACCACATAATGAGGGGTTAGACACCACATAATGAGGGGTCAGACACCACATAATGAGGGGTCAGACACTATATAATGAGGGGTCAGACACCACATAATTGGGTTAGACACCACATAATGAAGGGTGAGACACCACATAATGAGGGGCCAGACACCACATAATGAGGGGTGAGACACCACATAATGGGGTTAGACACCACATAATGAGGGGTTAGACACCACATAATGAGGGGTTAGACACCACATAATGAGGGGTTAGATACCACATAATGGGGTTAGACACCACATAATGGGGTTAGACACCACATAATGGGGGGTTAGACACCTTATAATGGGGTTAAACACCACATAATGGGGGGTTAGACACCACATAATGGGGTTAGACACCACATAATGGGGGGTTAGACACCTTATAATGGGGTTAAACACCACATAATGGGGGGTTAGACACCACATAATGGGGTTAGACACCACATAATGAGGGGTTAGACACCACATAATGAGGGGTGAGACACCACATAATGAGGGGTTAGACACCACATAATGAGGGGTGAGACACCACATAATGGGGTTAGACACCACATAATGAGGGGTCAGACACCACATAATGGGGTTAGACACCACATAATGGGGTTAGACACCACATAATGAGGGGTTAGACAACACATAATGGGGTTAGACACCACATAATGAGGGGTTAGACAACACATAATGAGGGGTTAGACACCACATAATGAGGGGTTAGACACCACATAATGGGGTTAGACACCACATAATGGGGTGAGACACCACATAATGAGGGGTGAGACACCACATAATGAGGTGTGAGACACCACATAATCAGGGGTTAGACACCACATAATGAGGGGTGAGACACCACATAATGAGGGGTCAGACACCCCATAATGAGGGGTTAGACACCACATAATGGGGTTAGACACCACGTAATGAGGGGTTAGACACCACATAATGAGGGGTTAGACACCACATAATGAGGGGTTAGACACCACATAATGAAGGGGTGAGACACCACATAATGGGGTTAGACACCACATAATGGGGTCAGACACCACATAATGAGGGGTTAGACACCACATAATGAGGGGTTAGACACCACATAATGAGGGGTTAGACACCACATAATGAGGGGTTAGACACCACATAATGAGGGGTGAGACATCACATAATGAGGGGTTAGACACCACATAATGAGGGGTTAGACACCACATAATGGGGTTAGACACCACATAATGGGGTCAGACACCACATAATGAGGGGTTAGACACCACGTAATGAGGGGTTAGACACCACATAATGAGGGGTTAGACACCACATAATGAGGGGTTAGACACCACCTAATGAGGGGTTAGACACCACATAATGAGGGGTTAGACACCACATAATGAGGGGTTAGACACCACATAATGAGGGGTTAGACACCACAATGGCTAGAAAGGTGAATCATGGATATGACTGAATAGAACTAGGTACTTTGTAGCCTGGACAGCTTGGAGAATAATTGTCCTCAGTAGCTCATTGATATAATGTATTTTCACATTCAGTCCAGTCATTTTTGACATTATGCTGTTTATCACATTTCCTTGTATGTAGAGAAGATATTGAAAATATAAACGTGAGATTTTTTTTGTTTCTTGTTGTTTTTCAACGAACTGTTTGAGTGTCTGTAAAACGTGTTATCCCCGAGAGTACCAGACCCCAGGGATGATCCACTGTAACATCTGACTGGCGCTGAAACACTACTTTCCTGGATGGATCAGATTTACACACAGAACAGAACACGAGACCATGAAATATTCAACTGATGAATCTGGGTCATGTTGCAGAGTGTCGGAGCGAAAGACTTCGGGGAGCATCAGATGATGTAGGCTGGGCGACATGGACCAAATATCCATATCGAGACAAATTATCAGGTTTTTTGTTGTTGTTGCGATAACGATAAATCAGCAATACATTCCTAAACATATTTTTTTTTGGGGGGGGGGGGGGGGGGGGGGGAGATGGATGATATGGAAAATACCTTTTTGTAGGCCTAGTCACTGCAAATGGAGCTTTGCTCGGCTCCACTCTGTTGAGGCATCAAAACCATTCTAGCAAACAGTCTACTCCGGTTGTAAAGTGGAAACGTGAACTCTATAGTAATGAGAAATACATGATCAACTCACAGAAAGCTGTGACTGTTCTCTCTGTAACTAGAACAGTAGTGATATACTCACAGAAAGCTGTGACTGTCCTCTCTGTAACTAGAACAGTAGTGATATACTCACAGAAAGCTGTGACTGTCCTCTCTGTAACTAGAACAGTAGTGATGTACTCACAGAAAGCTGTGACTGTCCTCTCAGTAACTAGAACAGTAGTGATATACTCACAGAAAGCTGTGACTGTCCTCTCTGTAACTAGAACAGTAGTGATGTACTCACAGAAAGCTGTGACTGTCCTCTCTGTAACTAGAACAGTAGTGATGTACTCACAGAAAGCTGTGACTGTTCTCTCTGTAACTAGAACAGTAGTGATGTACTCACAGAAAGCTGTGACTGTCCTCTCTGTAACTAGAACAGTAGTGATGTACTCACAGAAAGCTGTGACTGTCCTCTGTAACTAGAACAGTAGTGATATACTCATAGAAAGCTGTGACTGTCCTCTCTGTAACTAGAACAGTAGTGATATACTCACAGAAAGCTGTGACTGTCCTCTCTGTAACTAGAACAGTAGTGATGTACTCACAGAAAGCTGTGACTGTCCTCTCTGTAACTAGAACAGTAGTGATATACTCACAGAAAGCTGTGACTGTCCTCTGTAACTAGAACAGTAGTGATATACTCACAGAAAGCTGTGACTGTCCTCTGTAACTAGAACAACTGTAGTTGCGTTGAAAACGGTATTTTCACAGCAAACTGCATTTTGAGCAACAATCATAGTGCTTGTGTTACCCATAATGCATCTCTCCCTTCTCCGTGCTCACAGAGGGAGTGAGAGTGGCTCTCTCACACAGCAGCCTACAGTGAAACAAGGACAGGCTGATACTTTCATAGCAGGAATCAACATAATGAATAGACTATTTACTGTTGACCAGATAATGGTTTTCGAAACAATCTACAATTGAGAATACAGGGGGTGCTGTTTTCGCATTAGCATAATTTCCTCTACAGATTAAACTGCCTCTTATTCAATTATTGCTGTTACTATATGCATATAATTAATACCATTGGATAGAAAACAAGCTATGGTTTCTAAAACCGTTTCAATTTTGTCTCTGAGTGAAACATAAGTCATTTGACAGCACTTTCCCTGAGCAAGAAGAAGATTGCAAGATGTGTATGCTCGCTTCAACGCTCTGCCTATATATGGTCACGCCACCTATGACCCGAAACACACTTCATTCGTCTTCCTCTGGGTGTCATGAAGACGTCAGAGGATAAATGTTTTGTTTATCTTGTACTGACGTGAAATAAGACCTATTTCTTTAGCGTGACCGACAACTTCCGGTTCTCTGAAACGCGCGTTTTAGAGGTGCAATTGTCTTTTGTTATGCTGCCGTTACGGATGAAAACTATCTCTGTCTCGAAGTTTGTTTGATACATGTGACCATATCATCTTAATGTATGTTTTTTCAATATATTTTAATCAGATTATTTGAATTTTTTCGGGAGTTTTGCCGTGTTCCGTTCTGTGAGTTTTTTAACTTTGGACAGAACCGTGCTAGTCGACCAGTACCTATGCTAAATGAAGAGGGAAAGTTGCCATTGTGAATGGATTGAACGACTCATCAGGACTAAGGACACCTTTATCAACATTCTGATGAAAGATCAGCAATAGTAAGACCCAATTTACGATGTTATTTCATATATCTGTCGTGCATGTGAACTGGTCGGGCGCGCCCAGCTGGTTCTGGCTGGCGTGGCTATGCTAATTTAGCGCTACATTTTGTTTTCGCTATAAAACATTTAATAAATCTGAAATATTGTTTGGATTCACCAGATGTTGGGCTTTCAATATCTGTACGCTGTGTATTTTTTCTGAAATGTTTTAAGACAAGTAATTAGTTATATGACGTTGGTCTCTGTAATTGTTCTGGCTGCATCAGCACTATATCAGATTGCAGCTGCAATGTAGAACTGTGATTTATACCTGAAAAATGCACATTTAAAAAAAAAAAACTATGCTATACCATAAATATGTTATCAGACTGTCATCTTATGAATATGTTTATTGGTTAGTGGCTATATATATTTTAATTTAGTCGAATTAGTGACCTACTGACGCAGGAAAAAACTGTTGGAGTAAAAAAATGGTGTCTTTTGCTAACGTGTTTAGCTAATAGATTTACATATTGTGTCTTCCCTGTAAAACATTTTAAAAATCTGAAATGGTGGCTTTATTCACAAGATCTGTGTCTTTCATTGGGTGTCTTGGACTTGTGATTTAATGATATTTAGATGCTACTATTTAATTGTGACGCTATGCTAGCGATGCTAATCAGTGTGGGGGGGGTGGGGGGTGCTCCCGGATCCGGGTTAGGTACTCGGTAGAGGTTTTAAGTAGCAAAATCATGAATATTACTGACGTAAGCGAAATTTTTCGTAAAATGATAGCACAATGTTGGTGTCGGTAATTTTCGGTTTATCGTCTCAGTTATACTATAGTAGGCCCATAGTACGATTAAAGGACACAATGCACGTTTGAGTCCGAGGTTATGAGTAAGACCAGGTGGTTTTCCTGACTGAGAAAAACAGGCTACAACTAGGACCCAGAGTTGTTCCTGGTCAGGTCAATCGGTCAGGAGAAACTCCCAGCCCATCAAGGCCTATGTCCTGACGAGATCTTATGTAAGGATTTTCCCAATCTGGCCCTCAAACCATCATGGTCACCTAATAATCCCCAGTTTACAATTGGCTCATTCATCCCCCTCCTCTCCCCTGTAACTATTCCTCAGGTCGTTGCTGCAAATGAGAACGTGTTCTCAGTCAACTTACCTGGTAAAATAACGGTAAAATAAATAAATAAATAAAAAATGTATCATGTTACTCTGCTTGCAAACCACATTTCCCTTCTGAAAACAAAGTTTGATTGGTTGAATATCCTGTGTGTCTATTCCTCTCAGTAAGCGTGAGTCGACGATGTTCCCGAGCCCACACCGGGACCGCCCGATGTTGCCGAGTCCACACCGGGACCGTCCGATGTTCCCGAGCCCACACCGGGACCGTCCGATGTTCCCGAGGCCACACCGGGACCGTCCGATGTTCCCGAGCCCACACCGGGACCGTCCGATATTCCCGAGCCCACACGGGACCGTCCGATGTTCCCGAGCCCACACCGGGACCGTCCGATGTTCCCGAGCCCACACCGGGACCGTCCGATGTTCCCGAGCCCACACCGGGACCGTCCGATGTTCCCGAGCCCACACCGGGACCGTCCGCCGTGTCAGTTTCTCCACTGACGGACAGAAGCTGGTCAACACCTCAGACGACAAGACCCTCAAAGTCTGGACTGTTCACAGACAGAAGTTTCTGTTCTCTCTCAACCAACACATTTAACTGGGTCCGCTGCGCCAAGTATAAAATCAACAACCTGTTATTATCCAATGTTATGAATGTGATGGCTGTATGGAATCAACAAACTGTTTCTTAATCTGGTCCCAGATCTGTGTGTCCTGTCTATCATAATGGTGAGACAACACAAACTGATCTGACAGAATGGACAATCATGGCTGCTACCATAAACTTTTGATGCGATTATTAATTAACTAATTGTCACGCCCTGACTTTAGTTACTTTTTTATGTCTCTATTTTGGTTTGGTCAGGGCGTGAGTTGGGGTGGGCATTCTATGTTTTTGTTCTATGTTTTCTATTTCTATGTGTTTGGCCGGGTGCGGTTCTCAATTAGAGGCAGCTGTCTATCGTTGTCTCTGATTGAGAATCATACTTATGTAGCTTTTTACCACCTGTGTTTTGTGGGTAGTTGTTTTCTGTTTTGCATTGTAGCACCTTACAGGACTGTTTCGTTTTTGTTTATTCACTTTGTTATTTTGTATTTAGCCTTTCACGAGCCTCTATTCCGGGTCCGGGAGCCCCCCCCCCCCCCCCCCCCCCCCCGCACACTGATTAGCATCGCTAGCATAGCGTCACAATTAAATAGTAGCATCTAAATATCATTAAATCACAAGTCCAACACACCTAATGAAAGATACAGATCCTGTGAATAAAGCCACCATTTCAGATTTTTAAAATGTTTTACAGGGAAGACACAATATGTAAATCTATTAGCTAAACACGTTAGCAAAAATCACCATTTTTCTTTGTCCACCATTTTCTCTCAACACCAGTAGCTATCACCAATTCGGCTAAACTAAGATATTGATAGCCACTAACCAAGAAAAAACCTCATCAGATGACAGTCTGATAACATATTTATGGTATAGGATAGGTTTTGTTAGAAAAATGTGCATATTTCAGGTATAAATCATAGTTTTCCATTGCAGCCACCATCACAAATCTCACCAAAGCTCCTAGAATTACTACAGAGAGCAACTTGTATTACCAATTTACTCATCATAAAACATTTCTTAAAAATACACAGCACATAGCAATGGAAAGACACAGATCTTGTGAATTCAGACATTTCAGATTTTCTAAGTGTTTTACGGCGAAAACACAATAAATCGTTATATTAGCATACCACATATGCAAACGTTACCCGAGCACTGATTCAAGCCAAAGAGAGCGATATCGTTATCATCGCCAAAATATATAAATTTTTTCACTGACCTTCTCAGAATTCTTCAGATGACACTCCTGTAACATCATATTACAACATACATATAGAGTTTGTTCGAAAATGTGCATATTTAGCCACAAAAATCATGGTTAGACAATGACAAAAGTAGCTCAGCTGGTCAGAAAATGTCGTGCACCATATTAGACAGTGATCTAGTCTTATACATAAATACTCATAAACTTGACAAAAAAATACAGGGTGGACAGCGATTGATAGACAATTTAATACTTAATAAAATCGCGGAATTATATTTTTTAAATTATCCTTACTTTTCAATACAGGTTGCGCCAAGCGAAGCTATAGCAAACAAAATGGCGGCATAAGCGTTTAACATTTATCGACAGAAACACGATTTATCATCATAAATTGTTCTTACTATGAGCTGTTCTCCCATCAGAATCTTGGACAATGAATCCTTTCTTGGGTCTAATCTTCTTTTGGTCGAAAGATGTCCACTTGTCCGTTGAAATGCCCACTAACGTACGACCGGGACCCCGAAACGTACCCGGAGCTTCAAATTGTATTACAAAGCAATGCCTCAAAATCGCACTAAACGGATATAAATTGCTATAAAACGGTTTAAATTAACTACCTTATGATGTTTCTAACATCTATAACGAGTAAAAAGATGACCGACGCTATATTACTGGCTAAACCAAGGCTTGGAAAAAGGCCAGTCAGATATCCTTCTTGCGTTGAGCGCAGAGTCCAAAGGAACGATACTTCCGGTATTTGGTGATTTATAGAGCCAATGATTGCGCAATCGACTCCATTCAAATTGTCACCACTTACTGACATCTAGAGGAAGGCGTGGGCAGTGTTTGTATCCTCATAGGATCTACAGTGGCTTTAAAACTGATCTGGAACCAGAGGCCAAGAGTTCTGAAAACTCACTCACTGGGAGGAAAAGTGCTGTAGAATGAGTTCTGTTCCACTCAGAGACATAATTCAAACGGCTATAGAAACTAGAGAGTGTTTTCTATCCAATAATAACAATAATATGCATATTGTACGAGCAAGAATTGAGTACTAGGCAGTTTAATCTGTAGAGAAAATTATGCTAATGCGAAACAGCACCCCCTATAGTTGCAAGAAGTTTTAATGTTCAGTTTTTTCAATAAAGCATGAACACTAAAAATGCTGAATTTTGGTCCGATCCTTCCTGTTCATCAGACGAACTAGGCAAGTCAGTTTAGAAGAAATTCTTATTTACAATGACGGCCTACCGGGGAACAGTAGGTTAAACTGCCTTGTTCAGCGGCAGAACGACTCTAGCAACCTTTCGGTTACTGCCCCAACGTATTAACCACTAGGCTACCTGCCTCCCCATTAATACAGATAATGTAAATCTAAAAACATCTTACAGGCTGTATAAATTACAAGTGTAGATTTTTTTTTAAAATGTAACCTTCATTTTACAGGGATTTACATACAGTTGAAGTCGTAAGTTGACATCACCTTAGCCAAATACGTTTAAAAGCCGTTTTTCACAATTCCTGACATTTAATCCTAGTAAAAATTCCCTGTCTTAGGTCAGTTAGGATCACCACTTTAATTTAAGAATGTGAAATGTCAGAATAATAGTAGAGAGAATGATTTATTTCAGCTTTTATTTCTTTCATCACATTCCCAGTGGGTCCGAAGTTTACATACACTCAATTAGTATTTGGTAGCATTGCCTTTAAATTGTTTAAATTGGGTCAAACTTGTCGGGTAGCCTTCCACAAGCTTCCCACAATAAGTTGGGTGAATTTTGGCCCATTCCTACTAACAGAGCTGGTGTAACTGAGTCAGGTTTGTAGGCCTCCTTGCTCGCACACATTTTTTCAGTTCTGCCAGCAAATTCTCTATGGGATTGAGGTCAGGGCTTTGTGATGGCCACTCCAATACCTTGACTTTGTTGTCCTTAAGCCATTTTGCCACAACTTTGGAAGTATGCTTTCGGGTCGTTGTCCGTTTGAAAGACCCATTTGCGACCAAGCTTTAACTTCCTGACTGATGTCTTGAGATGTTGCTTCAATATGTCCATATAATTTTCCTACCTCATGATGCTATCTTGTTTATGAAGTGCACCAGTCCTTCCTGCAGCAAAGCACCCCCACAACATGATGCTGCCTCCTCCGTGCTTCACGGTTGGGATGGTGTTCTTCAGCTTGCAAGCATCCCCCTTTTTCGAACCAAACATAACGATTGTCATTATGGCCAAACAGTTCTATTTTTGTTTCATCAGACCAGAGAACATTTCTCCAAAAAGTACGATCTTTGTCCACATGTGCAGTTGCAAACCGTAGTCTGGCTTTTTTTATGGTGGTTTTGGAGCAGTGGCTTCTTCCTTGCTGAGCGGCCTTTCAGGTTATGTCGATATAGGACTCGTTTTAGTATGGATATAGATACTTTTGTATCTGTTTCCTCCAGCATCTTCACAAGGGCCTTTGCTGTTGTTCTGGGATTGATTTGCACTTTTTGCACCAAAGTACGTTCATCTCTAGGAGACAGAACGCGTCTCCTTCCTGAGCAGTATGACGGCTGCGTGGTCCCATGGTGTTTATACTTGCGTACTATTGTTTGTACAGATGAACGTGGTACCTTCATGCGTTTGGAAATTGCTCCCAAGGATGAACCAGACTTGTGGAGGTCTACAATTTTTTCTTTAGGTCTTGGCTGGTTTCATTTGATTTTCCCATGTTGTCAAGCAAAGATGCACTGAGTTTGAAGGTAGGCCTTGAAATACATCCACAGGTACACCTCCAATTGACTCAAATTATGTCAATTAGCCTATCAGAAGCTTCTAAAGCCATGATATCGTTTTCTGGAATGTTCCAAGCTGTTTAAAGGCACAGTCAACTTAGTGTATGTAAACTTCTGACCCACTGGATTTGTGATACAGTGAATTATAAATTAAATAATCTGTCTGTAAACAATGGTATTGTTGGAAAAATGACTTGTGTTATGCACAAAGTAGATGTCCTAAACGACTTGCCAAAACTATAGTTTGTTAATTAACAAACAAGAAATTTGTGGAGTGGTTGAAAAATTTGTTTTAATGACTCCAACCTAAGTGTATGTAAACTTTCTGCTACTGTTTGAAAGTATAGTTTTACTGGATAGTATTTCAGATGGAGTATTTCTGTTTTCAGCATGTCTCATTAGTGTGTGTAAGAGGCATCTGATTGTTAGGCCTTATCCTCCATGTTCCAGTGTAGTTCACTCCTTACCCTCCATGTTCCAGTGTAGTTCACTACTTACCCTCCATGTTCCAGGGTAGTTCACTACTTACCCTCCATGTTCCAGTGTAGTTCACTACTTACCCTCCATGTTCCAGGGTAGTTCACTACTTACCCTCCGTGTTCCAGTGTAGTTCACTACTTACCCTCCATGTTCCAGGGTAGTTCACTCCTTACCCTCCATGTTCCAGTGTAGTTCACTCCTTACCCTCCATGTTCCAGCGTAGTTCACTACTTACCCTCCATGTTCCAGTGTAGTTCACTCCTTACCCTCCATGTTCCAGGGTAGTTCACTACTTACCCTCCATGTTCCAGGGTAGTTCACTACTTACCCTCCATGTTCCAGGGTAGTTCACTACTTACCCTCCATGTTCCAGTGTAGTTCACTCCTTACCCTCCATGTTCCAGGGTAGTTCACTACTTACCCTCCATGTAATACAGGCCAGGTCTATTAATTCTTTCTGTCTTCAGGTTTTCACCAGACGGACAGTTGATAGTATAAACCAGTGATAACAAGCCCATTAAGATCTGGGACAAGAGCAGTCAGGAGTGTATCCACTCACTCTATGAACATGGAGGGCAAGGCTTAATCTGCAGTGAACTACGCTGGAACATGGAGGGTAAGTAATGAACTACCCTGGAACATTGAGGGTAAGTAGTGAACTACCCTGGAACATGGAGGGTAAGTAGTGAACTACGCTGGAACATGGAGGGTAAGTATTGAACTACACTGGAACATGGAGGGTAAGTAGTGAACTACGCTGGAACATGGAGGGTAAGTATTGAACTACACTGGAACATGGAGGGTAAGTAGTGAACTACGCTGGAACATGGAGGGTAAGTAGTGAACTACCCTGGAACATGGAGGGTAAGTAGTGAACTACACTGGAACATGGAGGGTAAGTAGTGAACTACACTGGAACATGGAGGGTAAGGCTTAATCTGTAGTGAACTACACTGGAACATGGAGGGTAAGCAGTGAACCACACTGGAACATGGAGGGTAAGGCTTAATCTGTAGTGAACTACACTGGAACATTGAGGGTAGGTAGTGAACTACACTGGAACATGGAGGGTAAGTAGTGAACTACACTGGAACATGGAGGGTAAGTAGTGAACTACCCTGGAACATGGAGGGTAAGGAGTGAACTACCCTGGAACATGGAGGGTAAGTAGTGAACTACACTGGAACATGGAGGGTAAGTAGTGAACTACACTGGAACATGGAGGGTAAGCAGGAACTACACTGGAACATGGAGGGTAAGTAGTGAACTACTCTGGAACATGGAGGGTAAGTAGTGAACTACACTGGAACATGGAGGGTAAGCCTTAATCTGTAGTGACCTACACTGGAACATGGAGGGTAAGGCTTAACATGTAGTGCATTACCCTGGAACATGGAGGGTAAGGAGTGAACTACGCTGGAACATGGAGGGTAAGTAGTGAACTACCCTGGAACATGGAGGGTAAGGAGTGAACTACACTGGAACATGGAGGGTAAGGAGTGAACTACCCTGGAACATGGAGGGTAAGGAGTGAACTACGCTGGAACATGGAGGGTAAGGAGTGAACTACACTGGAACATGGAGGGTAAGGAGTGAACTACACTGGAACATGGAGGGTAAGGAGTGAACTACGCTGGAACATGGAGGGTAAGTAGTGAACTACACTGGAACATGGAGGGTAAGTAGTGAACTACCCTGGAACATGGAGGGTAAGTAGTGAACTACACTGGAACATGGAGGGTAAGTAGTGAACTACCCTGGAACATGGAGGGTAAGGAGTGAACTACACTGGAACATGGAGGGTAAGCAGTGAACTACACTGGAACATGGAGGGTAAGTAGTGAACTACCCTGGAACATGGAGGGTAAGTAGTGAACTACACTGGAACATGGAGGGTAAGTAGTGAACTACCCTGGAACATGGAGGGTAAGGAGTAAACTACATTGGAACATGGAGGGTAGGTAGTGAACTACACTGGAACATGGAGGGTAAGTAGTGAACTACCCTGGAACATGGAGGGTAAGTAGTGAACTACACTGGAACATGGAGGGTAAGTAGTGAACTACACTGGAACATGGAGGGTAAGGAGTGAACTACGCTGGAACATGGAGGGTAAGTAGTGAACTACACTGGAACATGTAGGGTAAGTAGTGAACTACACTGGAACATGGAGGGTAAGCAGTGAACTACCCTGGAACAAGGAGGGTAAGCAGTGAACTACCCTCGAACATGGAGGGTAAGCAGTGAACTACCCTGGAACATGGAGGGTAAGGCTTAATCTGTAGTGAACTACGCTGGAACATGGAGGGTAAGCAGTGAACTACCCTGGAACATGGAGGGTAAGCAGTGAACTACACTGGAACATGGAGGGTAAGGAGTGAACTACGCTGGAACATGGAGGGTAAGTAGTGAACTACACTGGAACATGGAGGGTAAGTAGTGAACTACCCTGGAACATGGAGGGTAAGTAGTGAACTACACTGGAACATGGAGGGTAAGTAGTGAACTACCCTGGAACATGGAGGGTAAGGAGTGAACTACACTGGAACATGGAGGGTAAGTAGTGAACTACACTGGAACATGGAGGGTAAGTAGTGAACTACCCTGGAACATGGAGGGTAAGTAGTGAACTACACTGGAACATGGAGGGTAAGTAGTGAACTACCCTGGAACATGGAGGGTAAGTAGTGAACTACACTGGAACACGGAGGGTAAGTAGTGAACTACCCTGGAACATGGAGGGTAAGTAGTGAACTACACTGGAACATGGAGGGTAAGTAGTGAACTACACTGGAACATGGAGGGTAAGGAGTGAACTACGCTGGAACATGGAGGGTAAGGAGTGAACTACACTGGAACATGTAGGGTAAGTAGTGAACTACACTGGAACATGGAGGGTAAGCAGTGAACTACCCTGGAACATGGAGGGTAAGCAGTGAACTACCCTGGAACATGGAGGGTAAGCAGTGAACTACCCTGGAACATGGAGGGTAAGGCTTAATCTGTAGTGAACTACGCTGGAACATGGAGGGTAGGTAGTGAACTACACTGGAACATGGAGGGTAAGCAGTGAACTACCCTGGAACATGGAGGGTAAGCAGTGAACTACCCTGGAACATGGAGGGTAAGGCTTAATATGTAGTGAACTACACTGGAAGTGTTTTGGTGACAGTGTTTGTTTCTGTCCTGTTTTTTGTTATAATATAATACAGACCAGGTCTATTATAATACAGAACAGGTCTGTTATAATACAGACCAGGTCCATAATAATACAGGTCAGGTCTGTTATTTTACAGACCAGTTCAATTATAATACAGATCAGTTCTATTATAATACAGGCCAGGTCTACAGGCCAGGTCAATTATAATATAGGCCAGGTCCATTATAATACAGGCCAGGTCTATTATAGTACAGGCCAGGTCTACTATAATACAGTAGAGGTCTATTATAATACAGACCTGGTCTATTATAATACATGCCAGGTCTACAGGCCAGGTCTATTATAATACAGGCCAGATCTATTATAATACAGGCCAGGTCTACAGGCCAGGTCTATTATAATACAGGCCAGGTCTACTATAATACAGGACAGGTCTACAGACCAGGTCTACTATAATACAGGCCAGGTCTATTATAATACAGGACAGGTCTACATGCCAGGTCTATTATAATACAGGCTAGGTCCCTTATAATACAGACCAGGTCTATTATAATACAGACCAGGTCTATTATAATACAGGACAGGTCTACAGGCCAGGTCTATTATAATACAGTCCAGGTCCCTTATATTACAGACCAGGTATATTATAATACAGGCCAGGGCTATTGTAATAAAGGCCAGGTCTATTATAATACAGGCCAGGTCTACGATAGTACAGGACAGGTCTACGGGCCAGGTCTATTATAATATAGGCCAGGTATCTTATATTATAGGCCAGGTATATTATAATACAGGCCAGGTCTATTGTAATACAGGCCAGGTCTATTATAATACAGACCAGGTCTATAAAAGTACAGGTCTACAGACCAGGTCTATTGTAAGACTGGCCAACTCTACTATAATACAGGCCAGATCTATTATAATACAGGCCAGATCTACAGGCCAGGTCTATTATAATACATGACAGGTCCATTATAATACAGACCAGGTATATTAAAGTACAGGCCAGGTCTGTTATAATACAGGCCATGTCTGTTATAATAAAGGCCAGTTCTTTTATAATACAGGCTAGGTCTATTATAAGACAGGCCAGGTCTATTATAATACAGACAAGGTCTATTATAATACAGACCAGGTCTACTATAATACAGGCCAGATCTATTATAATAAAGACTAGGTCAACAGGCCAGGTCTATTATAATACAGACTTGGTCTATTATAATACAGGCCAGGTCCATTATAATACAGAACAGGTCTGTTATAATACAGACCAGGTCTATAATAACAAAGACCAGGTTTATTCTAATACAGAACAGGTCTTTTATAATACAGACCAGGTCTACAGGCCAGGTCTACTATAATACAGGCCAGATCTATTATAATACAGGCCATGTCTATTATAGTACAGACCAGGTCTATTATAATACAGGTCAGCTCTACTATAATACAGGCCAGATCTATTATAATACATGCCAGATCTACAGGCCAGGTCTATTATAATACAGACCATGTCTATTATAGTACAGGCCAGGTCTATTACAATACAGACCATGTCTTTTATAGTACAGGCCAGGTCTATTATAATACAGGCCAGGTCTGTTATAATACAGGACAGGTCTACAGGCCATGTCTATTATAATACAGACCAGGTCTATTACAATACAGGCCAGGTCTACTATAATATAGGCCAGATCTATTATAATACATGCCAGGTCTATTATAATACAGGCCAGGTCTATTATAATACAGGCCAGGTCTGTTATAATACAGGACAGGTCTACAGGCCAGGTCTATTATAATAAAGTCCAGGTCCCTTATATTACAGACCAGGTATATCATAATACAGGCCAGGTCTATTGTAATACAGGCCAGGTATATTATAATACATACCAGGTCTATTATAATACAGGCCAGGTTTATTATAATACAGGCCAGGTCTACAGTGACCAGGTCTATTATAATACAGGCCAGCTCTACTATTATACAGGCCAGATATATTATAAGACAGGCCAGGTCTATTATAATACAGACCAGGTCTATTATAATGCATGCCAGGTCTACAGGCCAGGTCTATTATATTACAGGCCAGGTCTATTATAATACAGGACAGATCTATTATAGTACAGGACAGTTCTACAGACCAGGTCTACTATAATACAGTACAGGTCTATTATAATACAGGACAGGTATACATGCCAGGTCTATTATAATACAGGCCAGGTCCCTTATAATACAGACCAGGTCTATTATAATACAGACCAGGTCTATTATAATACAGGACAAGTCTACAGGCCATGTCTATTATAATAAAGTCCAGGTCCCTTATATTACAGACCAGGTATATCATAATACAGGCCAGGTCTATTGTTATACAGGCCAGGTCTATTATAATACATACCAGGTCTATTATAATACAGGCCAGGTTTATTATAATACAGGCCAGGTCTACAGTGACCAGGTCTATTATAATACAGGCCAGCTCTACTATTATACAGGCCAGATATATTATAAGACAGGCCAGGTCTATTATAATACAGACCAGGTCTATTATAATGCATGCCAGGTCTACAGGCCAGGTCTATTATATTACAGGCCAGGTCTATTATAATACAGGACAGATCTATTATAGTACAGGACAGTTCTACAGACCAGGTCTACTATAATACAGTACAGGTCTATTATAATACAGGACAGGTATACATGCCAGGTCTATTATAATACAGGCCAGGTCCCTTATAATACAGACCAGGTCTATTATAATACAGACCAGGTCTATTATAATACAGGACAAGTCTACAGGCCAGGTCTATTATAATACAGGCCAGGTCTATTATATTACAGGCCAGGTCTATTATAATACAGGCCAGGTCTATTATAATACAGGCCATATCTATTATAATACAGGCCAGATCTACAGGCCAGGTCTATTATAATACATGCCAGGTCTACAGACCAGGTCTATTATAATACAGGCCAGCTCTACTATAATACAGGCCATATCTATTATAATACAGGCCAGATATACAGGCCAGGTCTATTATAATACATTCCAGGTCCATTATAATACAGACCAGGTATATTATAGTACAGGCCAGGTCTGTTGTAATACAGGCCAGGCCTATTATAATACAGGCCACGTCTACTGTAATACAGACCAGGTCTATTATAATACAGGCCATGTCTATTATAAAACAGGGCAGGTCTACTATAATACCGACCAGGTCTATTATAATACAGACCAGGTCTATTATAATTCAGGACAGGTCTACAGGCCAGGTATATTATAATACAGACCAGGTCCCTTATATTACAGACCAGGTATATTATAATACAGGCCAGGTCTATTGTAATACAGGCCAGGTCTATTATAATACAGACCAGGTTTATTATATTAAAGGCCAGGTCTACAGGCCAGGTCTACAGGCCAGGCCTATTATAATACAGACCAGGTCTACTGTAATACAGACCAGGTCTATTATAATACAGGCCATGTCTATTATAAAACAGGGAAGGTCTACTATAATACAGAACAGGTCTATTATAATACAGACCAGGTCTATTATAAAACAGACCAGGTCTATTAAAATACAGGCCAGGTCTATTATAATACAGGCCAGGTATATTACAATACAGGCCAGGTCTGTTATAATACAGGCCAGTTCTATTACAATACAGGCCAGGTCTATTATAATACAGTCCATGTCTTTTATAGTACAGGCCAGGTCTATTACAATACAGACCATGTCTATTATAGTACAGGCCAGGTCTATTACAATACAGGCCAGGTATATTATAATATAGGCCAGATCTATTTTAATACAGGCCAGGTCTATTATAATTCAGACCAGGTCTATTATAATACAGGCCAGGTCTATTGTAATACAGGCCAGGTCTATTATAATACAGGCCATGTCTATTATAAAACAGGGCAGGTCTACTATAATACAGACCAGGTCTATTATAATACAGACCAGGTCTATTACAATACAGGACAGGTCTACAGGCCAGGTCTATTATAATACAGACCAGGTCCCTTATATTACAGACCAGGTATATTATAATACAGGCCAGGTCTATTATAATTCAGGACAGGTCTACAGGCCAGGTATATTATAATACAGACCAGGTCCCTTATATTACAGACCAGGTATATTATAATACAGGCCAGGTCTATTGTAATACAGGCCAGGTCTATTATAATACAGACCAGGTTTATTATATTAAAGGCCAGGTCTACAGGCCAGGTCTACAGGCCAGGCCTATTATAATACAGACCAGGTCTACTGTAATACAGACCAGGTCTATTATAATACAGGCCATGTCTATTATAAAACAGGGAAGGTCTACTATAATACAGAACAGGTCTATTATAATACAGACCAGGTCTATTATAATACAGACCAGGTCTATTAAAATACAGGCCAGGTCTATTATAATACAGGCCAGGTATATTACAATACAGGCCAGGTCTGTTATAATACAGGCCAGTTCTATTACAATACAGGCCAGGTCTATTATAATACAGTCCATGTCTTTTATAGTACAGGCCAGGTCTATTACAATACAGACCATGTCTATTATAGTACAGGCCAGGTCTATTACAATACAGGCCAGGTATATTATAATATAGGCCAGATCTATTTTAATACAGGCCAGGTCTATTATAATTCAGACCAGGTCTATTATAATACAGGCCAGGTCTATTGTAATACAGGCCAGGTCTATTATAATACAGGCCATGTCTATTATAAAACAGGGCAGGTCTACTATAATACAGACCAGGTCTATTATAATACAGACCAGGTCTATTACAATACAGGACAGGTCTACAGGCCAGGTCTATTATAATACAGACCAGGTCCCTTATATTACAGACCAGGTATATTATAATACAGGCCAGCTCTATTGTAATACAGGCCAGGTCTATTAAAATACAGACCAGGTCTATTAAAATACAGACCAGGTCTATTATAATAAATTCCAGGTCTACAGGCCAGGTCTACAGGCCAGGTCTATTATAATACAGGCCAGGTCTACTGTAATACAGACCAGGTCTATTATAATACAGGCCATGTCTATTATAAAACAGGGAAGGTCTACTATAATACAGACCAGGTCTATTATAATACAGACCAGGTCTATTATAATACAGACCAGGTCTATTAAAATACAGGCCAGGTCTGTTATAATACAGGCCAGGTCTATTATAATACAGGCCAGGTCTACTATAATACAGGCCTATGTCTATTATATTACAGGCCAGGTCTATTACAATACAGACCATGTCTATTATAGTACAGGCCAGGTCTATTATAGTACAGGCCAGGTCTATTACAATACAGGCCAGGTATATTATAATACAGGCCAGATCTACAGGCCAGGTCTATTATAGTACAGGCCAGGTCTATTATAATACAGGCCAGATATATTATAATACAGGCCAGATCTACAGGCCAGGTCTATTATAATACATGCCAGGTCAATTATAATACAGACCAGGTAAATTATAGTATAGGCCAGGTCTATTATAATACAGACCAGGTCTATTATAATGCAGGCCAGGTATATTATAGTATAGGCCAGGTCTATTATAATACAGACCAGGTCTATTATAATACAGGCCAGGTCTACAGGCCAGGTCTATTATATTACAGGCCAGGTCTATTATAATACAGGTCAGGTCTATTATAGTACATGACAGGTCTACAGACCAGTTCTACTATAATACAGTACAGGTCTATTATAATACAGGACAGGTCTACATGCCAGGTCTATTATAATACAGACCAGGTCTATTATAATACAGACCAAGTCTATTATAATACAGGACAGGTCTACAGGCCAGGTCTATTATAATACAGGCCAGGTCTATTATAATACAGGCCGGGTCTATTATAATACAGACCAGGTATATTATAATACAGGCCAGGTCTATAAAAGTACAGGTCTACAGACCAGGTCTATTATAATACAGGCAAGCTCGACTAAAATACAGGCCATATCTATTATAATACAGGCCAGATCTACAGGCCAGGTCTATTATAATACATGCCAGGTCCATTATAATACAGAACAGGTATATTATAGTACAGGCCAGGTCTGTTATAATACAGGCCAGGCCTATTATAATACAGGCCACGTCTACTGTAATACAGACCAGGTCTACTATAATACAGACCATGTCTATTATAAAACAGGGCAGGTCTACTATAATACCGACCAGGTCTATTATAATACAGACCAGGTCTATTATAATTCAGGACAGGTCTACAGGCCAGGTATATTATAATACAGACCAGGTCCCTTATATTACAGACCAGGAATATTATAATACAGGCCAGGTCTATTGTAATACAGGCCAGGTCTATTATAATACAGACCAGGTTTATTATAATAAAGGCCAGGTCTACAGGCCAGGTCTACAGGCCAGGCCTATTATAATACAGACCAGGTCTACTGTAATACAGACCAGGTCTATTATAATACAGGCCATGTCTATTATAAAACAGGGAAGGTCTACTATAATACAGACCAGGTCTATTATAATACAGACCAGGTCTATTATAATTCAGGACAGGTCTACAGGCCAGGTATATTATAATACAGACCAGGTCCCTTATATTACAGACCAGGTATATTATAATACAGGTCAGGTCTATTGTAATACAGGCCAGGTCTATTATAATAAAGGCCAGGTCTACAGGCCAGGTCTACAGGCCAGGCCTATTATAATACAGACCAGGTCTATTAAAATACAGGCCAGGTCTGTTATAATACAGGCCAGATGTATTATAATACAGGCCATGTCTATTATAGTACAGGCCAGGTCTATTACAATACAGACCATGTCTATTATAGTACAGGCCAGGTCTATTACAATACAGGCCAGGTATATTATAATATAGGCCAGATCTATTATAATACAGTCCAGGTCTATTATAATACAGACCAGGTCTATTATAATACAGGCCAGCTCTACTATAATACAGGCCAGATCTATTATAATACAGGCCAGATCTACAGGCCAGGTCTATTATAATACATGCCAGGTCCATTATAATACATGCCAGGTTCATTATAATACAGACCAGGTATATTAAAGTATAGGCCAGGTCTGTTATAATACAGGCCAGTTCTATTATAATACAGGCCAGGTCTATTATAATACAGACCAGGTCTATTATAATGCAGGCCTGGTCTACAGGCCAGGTCTATTATATTACAGGCCAGGTATATTATAATACAGGCCAGGTCTTTTATAGTACAGGACAGGTGTACAGACCAGGTCTACTATAATACAGTACAGGTCTATTATAATACAGGACGGGTCTACATGCCAGGTCTATTATAATACAGGACAGGTCTACATGCCTGTTCTATTATAATACAGTCCATGTCCTTATAATACAGACCAGGTCTATTATAATACAGACCGGGTCTATTATAATACAGGACAGGTCTACAGGCCAGGTCTATTATAATACAGGCCAGGTCTATTATATTACAGACCAGGTATATTATAATAGAGGCCAGGTCTATTGTAATACAGGCCATGTCTATTATAATACAAACCAGGTCTATTATAATAAAGGCCAGGTCTACAGGCCAGGTCTACAGGCCAGGCCTATTTTAATACAGGCCAGGTCTACTGTAATACAGACAGGGTCTATTATAATACAGGCCATGTCTATTATAGTACAGGCCAGGTCTATTATAATACAGGCCAGGTCTATATAATACAGGCCAGGTCTATTATAATACAGGCCAGGTCTATTATAATACAGGCCAGGTCTATTATAGTAAAGGCTAGGTCTATTATAATACAGGCCAGGTCTGCTATAATACAGGCTAGGTCTATTATAATACAGGCCAGGTCTATAGGGCAGGTCTATTGTAATCAAGGACAGGTCCATTATAATACAGGCCAGGTCTATTATAGTACAGGCCAGGTCTATTATAGTACAGGCCAGGTCTATTACAATACAGGCCAGGTATTTTATAATATAGGCCAGGTCTCGTATAATACACGCCAGGTCTATTATAATACAGGCCAGATCTACAGGCCAGGTCTATTATAATACATGCCAGGTCCATTATAATACAGACCAGGTATATTAAAGTATAGGCCAGGTCTGTTATAATACAGGCCAGTTCTATTATAATACAGGGAAGGTATGTTATAAGACAGGCCAGGTCTATTATAATACAGACCAGGTCTATTATAATGCAGGCCAGGTCTACAGGCCAGGCCTATTATATTACAGGCCAGGTCTATTATAATACAGGCCAGGTCTTTTATAGTACAGGACAGGTCTACATAACAGGTCTATTATAATACAGTCCATGTCCTTATAATACAGACCAGGTCTATTATAATACAGACCGGGTCTATTTTAATACAGGACAGGTCTACAGGCCAGGTCTATTATAATACAGGCCAGGTCTATTATATTACAGACCAGGTATATTATAATAGAGGCCAGGTTTATTGTAATATAGGCCATGTCTATTATAATACAAACCAGGTCTATTATAATAAAGGCCAGGTCTACAGGCCAGGTCTACAGGCCAGGCCTATTTTAATACAGGCCAGGTCTACTGTAATACAGACAGGGTCTATTATAATACAGGCCAGGTCTATTATAAAAAAGTGCAGGTCTGTTATAGTACAGGCCAGGTCTATTATAATACAGGCCAGGTCTACTATAGTAAATGACAGGTCTTCAAACCATGTCTATTATAATACAGGCCAGGTCTACTATAATACAGGCTAGGTCTATTATAATACAGGCCAGGTCTACAGGCCAGGTCTATTGTAATACAGGCCAGGATCCATTACAATACAGGCCAGGTCTATTACAATACAGACCATGTCTATTATAGTACAGGCCAGGTCTATTACAATACAGGCCAGGTTTATTATAATAAAGGCCAGGTCTACAGGCCAGGTCTACAGGCCAGGCCTATTTTAATACAGGCCAGGTCTACTGTAATACAGACAGGGTCTATTATAATACAGGCCATGTCTATTATAGTACAGGCCAGGTCTATTATAATACAGGCCAGGTCTATTATAATACAGGCCAGGTCTATTATAATAAAGGCCAGGTCTCTTATAATACAGGCCAGGTCTATTATAGTACAGGCTAGGTCTATTATAATACAGGCCAGGTCTACTATAATACAGGCTAGGTCTATTATAATACAGGCCAGGTCTATAGGGCAGGTCTATTGTAATCAAGGACAGGTCCATTATAATACAGGCCAGGTCTATTATAGTACATGCCAGGTCTATTATAGTACAGGCCAGGTCTATTACAATACAGGCCAGGTATATTATAATATAGGCCAGGTCTCGTATAATACACGCCAGGTCTATTATAATAAAGGCCTGTTCTATTATAATACAGACCAGGTGTATTATAATACAGGCCAGGTCTATTATAATACAGACCAGGTCTATTATAATGCAGGCCAGGTCTACAGGCCAGGCCTATTATATTACAGGCCAGGTCTATTATAATACAGGCCAGGTCTTTTATAGTACAGGACAGGTCTACAGACCAGTTCTACTATAATACAGTACAGGTCTATTATAATACAGGACAGGTCTACATAACAGGTCTATTATAATACAGTCCATGTCCTTATAATACAGACCAGGTCTATTATAATACAGACCGGGTCTATTTTAATACAGGACAGGTCTACAGGCCAGGTCTATTATAATACAGGCCAGGTCTTTTATATTACAGACCAGGTATATTATAATAGAGGCCAGGTCTATTGTAATATAGGCCATGTCTATTATAATACAAACCAGGTCTATTATAATAAAGGCCAGGTCTACAGGCCAGGTCTACAGGCCAGGCCTATTTTAATACAGGCCAGGTCTACTGTAATACAGACAGGGTCTATTATAATACAGGCCAGGTCTATTATAAAAAAGTGCAGGTCTGTTATAATACAGGCCAGGTCTATTATAATACAGGCCAGGTCTACTATAGTAAATGACAGGTCTTCAAACCATGTCTATTATAATACAGGCCAGGTCTACTATAATACAGGCTAGGTCTATTATAATACAGGCCAGGTCTACAGGCCAGGTCTATTGTAATACAGGCCAGGATCCATTACAATACAGACCAGGTCTATTACAATACAGACCATGTCTATTATAGTACAGGCCAGGTCTATTACAATACAGGCCAGGTTTATTATAATAAAGGCCAGGTCTACAGGCCAGGTCTACAGGCCAGGCCTATTTTAATACAGGCCAGGTCTACTGTAATACAGACAGGGTCTATTATAATACAGGCCATGTCTATTATAGTACAGGCCAGGTCTATTATAATACAGGCCAGGTCTATTATAATACAGGCCAGGTCTATTATAATAAAGGCCAGGTCTCTTATAATACAGGCCAGGTCTATTATAGTACAGGCTAGGTCTATTATAATACAGGCCAGGTCTACTATAATACAGGCTAGGTCTATTATAATACAGGCCAGGTCTATAGGGCAGGTCTATTGTAATCAAGGACAGGTCCATTATAATACAGGCCAGGTCTATTATAGTACATGCCAGGTCTATTATAGTACAGGCCAGGTCTATTACAATACAGGCCAGGTATATTATAATATAGGCCAGGTCTCGTATAATACACGCCAGGTCTATTATAATAAAGGCCTGTTCTATTATAATACAGACCAGGTCTATTATAATACAGGCCAGGTCTATTATAATACAGGCCAGATCTACTGGCCAGGTCTATTATAATACAGACCAGGTCTGTTATAATACAGGCCAGCTCTACTATAATACAGGCCAGATCTATTATAATACAGGCCAGATCTACAGGCCAGGTCTATTATAATACATGCCAGGTCCATTATAATACAGACCAGGTATATTAAAGTATAGGCCAGGTCTGTTATAATACAGGCCAGGCCTATTATAATACAGACCAGGTCTATTATAATACAGGCCAGATCTACTATAATACAGGCCAGATCTATTATAATACAGGTCAGATCTACAGGCCAGGTCTATTATAATACATGCCAGGTCCATTATAATACAGACCAGGTATATTAAAGTATAGGCCAGGTCTGTTATAATACAGGCCAGTTCTATTATAATACAGGGAAGATATGTTATAAGACAGGCCAGGTCTATTATAATACAGACCAGGTCTATTATAATGCAGGCCAGGTCTACAGGCCAGGCCTATTATATTACAGGCCAGGTCTATTATAATACAGGCCAGGTCTTTTATAGTACAGGACAGGTCTACAGACCAGTTCTACTATAATACAGTACAGGTCTATTATAATACAGGAGAGGTCTACATAACAGGTCTATTATAATACAGTCCATGTCCTCATAATACAGACCAGGTCTATTATAATACAGACCGGGTCTATTTTAATACAGGACAGGTCTACAGGCCAGGTTTATTATAATACAGGCCAGGTCTATTATATTACAGACCAGGTATATTATAATAGAGGCCAGGTCTATTGTAATATAGGCCATGTCTATTATAATACAAACCAGGTCTATTATAATAAAGGCCAGGTCTACAGGCCAGGTCTACAGGCCAGGCCTATTTTAATACAGGCCAGGTCTACTGTAATACAGACAGGGTCTATTTTAATACAGGCCAGGTCTACTGTAATACAGACAGGGTCTATTATAATACAGACCAGGTCTATTATAAAAAAGGGCAGGTCTGTTATAATACAGGCCAGGTCTATTATAATACAGGCCAGGTCTACTATAGTAAATGACAGGTCTACAAACCATGTCTATTATAATACAGGCCAGGTCTACTATAATACAGGCTAGGTCTATTATAATACAGGCCAGGTCTACAGGCCAGGTCTATTGTAATACAGGCCAGGATCCATTACAATACAGGCCAGGTCTATTACAATACAGACCATGTCTATTATAGTACAGGCCAGGTCTATTACAATACAGGCCAGGTATATTATAATAAAGGCCAGGTCTACAGGCCAGGTCTACAGGCCAGGCCTATTTTAATACAGGCCAGGTCTACTGTAATACAGACAGGGTCTATTATAATAAAGGCCATGTCTATTATAGTACAGGCCAGGTCTATTATAATACAGGCCAGGTCTATTATAATACAGGCCAGGTCTATTATAATAAAGGCCAGGTCTCTTATAATACAGGCCAGGTCTATTATAGTACAGGCTAGGTCTATTATAATACAGGCCAGGTCTACTATAATACAGGCTAGGTCTATTATAATACAGGCCAGGTCTATAGGGCAGGTCTATTGTAATCAAGGACAGGTCCATTATAATACAGGCCAGGTCTATTATAGTACATGCCAGGTCTATTATAGTACAGGCCAGGTCTATTACAATACAGGCCAGGTATATTATAATATAGGCCAGGTCTCGTATAATACACGCCAGGTCTATTATAATAAAGGCCTGTTCTATTATAATACAGACCAGGTCTATTATAATACAGGCCAGGTCTATTATAATACAGGCCAGATCTACTGGCCAGGTCTATTATAATACAGACCAGGTCTGTTATAATACAGGCCAGCTCTACTATAATACAGGCCAGATCTATTATAATACAGGCCAGATCTACAGGCCAGGTCTATTATAATGCATGCAAGGTCCATTATAATACAGACCAGGTATATTAAAGTATAGGCCAGGTCTGTTATAATACAGGCCAGGCCTATTATAATACAGACCAGGTCTATTATAATACAGGCCAGATCTACTATAATACAGGCCAGATCTATTATAATACAGGTCAGATCTACAGGCCAGGTCTATTATAATACATGCCAGGTCCATTATAATACAGACCAGGTATATTAAAGTATAGGCCAGGTCTGTTATAATACAGGCCAGTTCTATTATAATACAGGGAAGATATGTTATAAGACAGGCCAGGTCTATTATAATACAGACCAGGTCTATTATAATGCAGGCCAGGTCTACAGGCCAGGCCTATTATATTACAGGCCAGGTCTATTATAATACAGGCCAGGTCTTTTATAGTACAGGACAGGTCTACAGACCAGTTCTACTATAATACAGTACAGGTCTATTATAATACAGGACAGGTCTACATAACAGGTCTATTATAATACAGTCCATGTCCTCATAATACAGACCAGGTCTATTATAATACAGACCGGGTCTATTTTAATACAGGACAGGTCTACAGGCCAGGTTTATTATAATACAGGCCAGGTCTATTATATTACAGACCAGGTATATTATAATAGAGGCCAGGTCTATTGTAATATAGGCCATGTCTATTATAATACAAACCAGGTCTATTATAATAAAGGCCAGGTCTACAGGCCAGGTCTACAGGCCAGGCCTATTTTAATACAGGCCAGGTCTACTGTAATACAGACAGGGTCTATTTTAATACAGGCCAGGTCTACTGTAATACAGACAGGGTCTATTATAATACAGACCAGGTCTATTATAAAAAAGGGCAGGTCTGTTATAATACAGGCCAGGTCTATTATAATACAGGCCAGGTCTACTATAGTAAATGACAGGTCTACAAACCATGTCTATTATAATACAGGCCAGGTCTACTATAATACAGGCTAGGTCTATTATAATACAGGCCAGGTCTACAGGCCAGGTCTATTGTAATACAGGCCAGGATCCATTACAATACAGGCCAGGTCTATTACAATACAGACCATGTCTATTATAGTACAGGCCAGGTCTATTACAATACAGGCCAGGTATATTATAATATAGGCCAGATCTATTATAATACAGGCCAGGTCTATTATAATACAGACCAGGTCTATTATAATACAGGCCAGCTCTACTATAATACAGGCCAGATCTATTATAATACAGGCCAGATCTACAGGCCAGGTCTATTATAATACATGCCAGGTCAATTATAATACAGACCAGGTATATTATAGTGTAGGCCAGGTCTGTTATAATACAGGCCAGTTCTATTATAATACAGGCCAGGTCTATTATAATGCAGGCCAGGTCTACAGGCCAGGTCTATTATATTACAGGCCAGATCTATTATAATACAGGTCAGGTCAATTATAGTACAGGACAGGTCTACAGACCAGGTCTACTATAATACAGTACAGGTCTATTATAATACAGGACAGGTCTACATGCCAGGTCTATTATAATACAGACCAGGTCTATTATAATATAGACCAGGTCTATTATAATACAGACCAGGTCTATTACAATACAGGACAGGTCTACAGGCCAGGTCTATTATAATACAGGCCAGGTCTATTATAATACACCCCGGGTCTATTATAATACAGACCAGGATTATTATAATACAGGCTTGGTCTGTTATAAGACAGGCCAGGTCTATTATAATACAGACCAGGTCTATTATAATGCAGGCCAGGTCTACAGGCCAGGTCTATTCTATTACAGGCCAGGTCTATTATAATACAGGTCAGGTCTATTATAGTACAGGACAGGTCTACAGGCCAGGTCTATTATATTACCGGCCAGGTCTATTATAAAACAGGGCAGGTCTACTATAATACAGGCCAGGTCTATTATAATACAGGCCAGGTCTATTATAATACAGGCCGGGTCTATTATAATACAGTCCAGGTCTATTATAATACAGGCCAGGTCTATAAAAGTACAGGTCTACAGACCAGGTCTATTATAGTACAGTCCAGCTCTACTAAAATACAGGCCATATCTATTATAATACAGGCCAGATCTACAGGCCAGGTCTATTATAATACATGCCAGGTCCATTATAATACAGGCCAGGTATATTATAATATAGGCCAGGTCTCGTATAATACACGCCAGGTGTATTATAATAAAGGCCTGTTCTATTATAATACAGACCATGTGTATTATAATACAGGCCATGTCTATTATAATACAGGCCAGATCTACTGGCCAGGTCCATTATAATACAGACCAGTTATATTATAGTACAGGCCAGGTCTGTTATAATACAGGCCAGGCCTATTATAATACAGGCCACGTCTACTGTAATACAGACCAGGTCTATTATAATACAGGCCATGTCTATTATAAAACAGGGCAGGTCTACTATAATACAGACCAGGTCTATTATAATACAGACCAGGTCTATTATAATACAGACCAGGTCTATTATAATACAGGACAGGTCTACAGGCCAGGTCTATTATAATACAGACCAGGTCCCTTATATTACAGACCAGGTATATTATAATACAGGCCAGGTCTATTGTAATACAGGCCCAGTCTATTAAAATACAGACCAGGTCTATTATAATAAATTCCAGGTCTACAGGCCAGGCTTATTATAATACAGGCTATGTCTATTATAAAACAGGGAAGGTCTACTATAATACAGACCAGGTCTACTATAATACAGACCAGGTCTATTATAATACAGACCAGGTCTATTATAATACAGACCAGGTCTATTAAAATACAGGCCAGGTCTGTTATAATACAGGCCAGGTCTATTATAATACAGGCCAGATCTATTATAGTACAGGCCAGGTCTATTACAATACAGACCATGTCTATTATAGTACAGGCCAGGTCTATTACAATACAGGCCAGATCTATTATAATATAGGCCAGATCTATTATAATACAGGCCAGGTCTATTATAATACAGACCAGGTCTAATATAATACAGGCCAGGTCTACTATAATACAGGCTAGGTCTATTATAATAAAGGCCAGGTCTACAGGCCAGGTCTATTGTAATACAGGCCAGGTCCATTATAATACTGGCCAGGTCTACAGGCCAGGTCTATTGTAATACAGGCCAGGTCTTTATAATACAGGCCAGGTCTACAGGCCATGTCTATTATAATACAGAACAGGTCCATTATAATACAGGCCAGGTCTACAGGCCAGGTCTATTGTAATACAGGCCAGGTCCATTATAATACAGGCCAGGTCTACAGGCCAGGTCTATTGTAATACAGGCCAGGTCCATTATAATGCTGGCCAGGTCTATTATAGTACAGACCAGGTCTGTTATAGCACAGGCCAGGTCTATTACAATAGAGGCCAGGTATATTATAATATAGGCCAGGTCTCGTATAATACAGGCCAGGTCTATTATAATAAAGGCCTGGTCTATTATAATACAGACCAGGTCTATTATAAAACAGTGGAAGGTCTACTATAATACAGACCATGTCTATTATAATACAGACCAGGTCTATTATAATACAGACCAGGTCTATAAAAGTACAGTTCTACAGACCAGGTATATTATAGTACAGGCCAGGCCTATTATAATACAGGCCAGGTCTACTGTAATACAGACCAGGTCTATTATAATACAGGCCATGTCTATTATAAAACAGGGCAGGTCTACTATAATACAGACCAGGTCTATTATAATACAGACCAGGTCTATTATAATACAGGCCAGATATATTATAATACAGGCCAGATCTACAGGCCAGGTCTATTATAAGACAGGCCAGGTCTATTATAATACAGACCAGGTCTATTATAATGCAGGCCAGGTCTACAGGCCAGGTCTATTATATTACAGGCCACGTCTATTATAATACAGGTCAGGTCTATTATAGTACAGGACAGGTCTACAGACCAGGTCTACTATAATACAGTACAGGTCTATTATAATACAGGACAGGTCTACATGCCAGGTCTATTATAATACAGACCAGGTCAATTATAATATTAACCAGGTCTATTATAATACAGACCAGGACTATTATAATACAGGGCAGGTCTACAGGCCAGGTCTATTATAATACAGGCCAGGTCCCTTATAGTACAGACCAGGCCTATTATAATACAGACCAGGTCTATTATAATACAGACCAGGTCTATTATAATACAGGCCAGGTCTATTATAATACAGACCAGGTCTATTATAATACAGGCCAGGTCTATAAAGGTACAAGTCTACAGACCAGGTCTATTATAATACAGAACAGCTCTACTAAAATACAGGCCATATCTATTATAATACAGGCCAGATATACAGGCCAGGTCGATTACAATACATGCCAGGTCAATTATAATACAGTCCAGGTATATTATAGTACAGGCCAGGTCTGTTATAATACAGGTCAGGCCTATTATAATACAGGCCACGTCTACTGTAATACAGACCAGGTCTATTATAATACAGGCCATGTCTTTTATAAAACAGGGCAGACCTACTATAATACCGACCAGGTCTATTATAATACAGACCAGGTCTATTATAATTCAGGACAGGTCTACAGGCCAGGTATAGTATAATACAGACCAGGTCCCTTATATTACAGACCAGGTATATTATAATACAGGCCAGGTCTATTGTAATACAGGCCAGGTCTATTATAATACAGACCAGGTTTATTATAATAAAGGCCAGGTCTACAGGCCAGGTCTACAGGCCAGGCCTATTATAATACAGACCAGGTCTACTGTAATACAGACCAGGTCTATTATAATACAGGCCATGTCTATTATAAAACAGGGAAGGTCTACAATAATACAGACCAGGTCTATTATAATACAGACCAGGTCTATTATAATACAGACCAGGACTATTAAAATACAGGCCAGGTCTAATATAATACAGGCCAGGTCTACAGGCCAGGTCTATTGTAATACAGGCCAGGTCCATTATAATACAGGCCAGGTCTATTATAATACAGGCCAGGTCTATTATAGTACAGGCCAGGTCTATTACAATACAGGCCAGGTATATTATAATATAGGCCAGGTCTCGTATAATAAACGGCAGGTCTATTATAATAAAGGCCTGTTCTATTATAATACAGACCAGGTGTATTATGATACAGGCCAGGTCTATTATAACACAGGCCAGGTCTGTTATAATACAGACCAGGTCTATTATAATATAGACCAGGTCTATTATATTACAGGCCAGGTCTATTACAATACAGGCAAGGTATATTATAATGCAGGCCAGGTGTGCTATAATACAGGCTAGGTCTACTATAATATAGGCCAGGTCTACAGGCCAGGTCTATTATAATACAGGCCAGGTCTACTATAATATAGGCTAGGTCTATTATAATACAGGCCAGGTCTACAGGCCAGGTCTATTGTAATACAGGCCAGGTCCATTATAATACTGGCCAGGTCTACAGGCCAGGTCTATTGTAATACAGGCCAGGTCTTTATAATACAGGCCAGGTCTACAGGCCATGTCTATTATAATACAGAACAGGTCCATTATAATACAGGCCAGGTCTACAGGCCAGGTCTATTGTAATACAGGCCAGGTCCATTATAATACAGGCCAGATCTACAGGCCAGGTCTATTGTAATACAGGCCAGGTCCATTATAATACTGGCCAGGTCTATTATAGTACAGACCAGGTCTATTATAGCACAGGCCAGGTCTATGACAATAGAGGCCAGGTATATTATAATATAGGCCAGGTCTCGTATAATACAGGCCAGGTCTATTATAATAAAGGCCTGGTCTATTATAATACAGACCAGGTCTATTATAAAACAGTGGAAGGTCTACTATAATACAGACCATGTCTATTATAGTACAGACCAGGTCTATTATAATACAGACCAGGTCTATAAAAGTACAGTTCTACAGACCAGGTCTATTATAATACAGGCCAGATCTATTATAATACAGGCCAGGTCTATTATAATACATGCCAGGTCCATTATATTACAGACCAGGTATTTTATAGTACAGGCCAGGCCTATTATAATACAGGCCAGGTCTACTGTAATACAGACCAGGTCTATTATAATACAGGCCATGTCTATTATAAAACAGGGCAGGTCTACTATAATACAGACCAGGTATATTATAATACAGACCAGGTCTATTATAATACAGGCCAGATATATTATAATACAGGCCAGATCTACAGGCCAGGTCTATTATAAGACAGGCCAGGTCTATTATAATACAGACCAGGTCTATTATAATGCAGGCCAGGTCTACAGGCCAGGTCTATTATATTACAGGCCAGGTCTATTATAATACAGGTCAGGTCTATTATAGTACAGGACAGGTCTACAGACCAGGTCTACTATAATACAGTACAGGTCTATTATAATACAGGACAGGTCTACATGCCAGGTCTATTATAATACAGACCAGGTCTATTATAATATTAACCAGGTCTATTATAATACAGACCAGGACTATTATAATACAGGGCAGGTCTACAGGCCAGGTCTATTATAATACAGGCCAGGTCCCTTATAGTACAGACCAGGCCTATTATAATACAGACCAGGTCTATTATAATACAGACCAGGTCTATTATAATACAGGCCAGGTCTATTATAATACAGACCAGGTCTATTATAATACAGGCCAGGTCTATAAGGGTAAAGGTCTACAGACCAGGTCTATTATAATACAGAACAGCTCTACTAAAATACAGGCCATATCTATTATAATACAGGCCAGATATACAGGCCAGGTCGATTACAATACATGCCAGGTCAATTATAATACAGTCCAGGTATATTATAGTACAGGCCAGGTCTGTTATAATACAGGTCAGGCCTATTATAATACAGGCCACGTCTACTATAATACCGACCAGGTCTATTATAATACAGACCAGGTCTATTATAATTCAGGACAGGTCAACAGGCCAGGTATATTATAATACAGACCAGGTCCCTTATATTACAGACCAGGTATATTATAATACAGGCCAGGTCTATTGTAATACAGGCCAGGTCTATTATAATGCAGACCAGGTTTTTTATAATAAAGGCCAGGTCTACAGGCCAGGTCTACAGGCCAGGCCTATTATAATACAGACCAGGTCTACTGTAATACAGACCAGGTCTATTATAATACAGGCCATGTCTATTATAAAACAGGGAAGGTCTACTATAATACAGACCAGGTCTATTATAATACAGACCAGGTCTATTATAATACAGACCAGGACTATTAAAATACAGGCCAGGTCTATTATAATACAGACCAGGTCTATTATAATACAGACCAGGACTATTAAAATACAGGCCAGGTCTATTATAATACAGGCCAGGTCTACAGAACAGGTCTATTGTAATACAGGCCAGGTCCATTATAATACAGGCCAGGTCTTTTATAATACAGGCCAGGTCTATTACAATACAGGCAAGGTATATTATAATGCAGGCCAGGTGTACTATAATACAGGCTAGGTCTACTATGATATAGGCCAGGTCTACAGGCCAGGTCTATTATAATACAGGCCAGGTCTACTATAATACAGGCTAGGTCTATTATAATACAGGCCAGGTCTACAGGCCAGGTCTATTGTAATACAGGCCAGGTCCATTATAATACTGGCCAGGTCTACAGGCCAGGTCTATTATAATACAGAACAGGTCCATTATAATACAGGCCAGGTCTACAGGCCAGGTCTATTGTAATACAGGCCAGGTCTATTATAATACAGGCCAGGTCTACAGGCCAGGTCTATTGTAATACAGGCCAGGTCCATTACAATACTGGCCAGGTCTATTATAGTACAGACCAGGTCTATTATAGCACAGGCCAGGTCTATTACAATAGAGGCCAGGTATATTATAATATAGGCCAGGTCTCGTATAATACAGGCCAGGTCTATTATAATAAAGGCCTGGTCTATTATAATACAGACCAGGTCTATTATAAAACAGTGGAAGGTCTACTATAATACAGACCAGGTCTATTATAATACAGACCAGGTCTATAAAAGTACAGTTCTACAGACCAGGTCTATTATAATACAGGCCAGCTCTACTATAATACAGGCCAGATCTATTATAATACAGGCCAGGTCTATTATAATACATGCCAGGTCCATTATATTACAGACCAGGTATATTATAGTACAGGCCAGGCCTATTATAATACAGGCCAGGTCTACTGTAATACAGACCAGGTCTATTATAATACAGGCCATGTCTATTATAAAACAGGGCAGGTCTACTATAATACAGACCAGGTCTATTATAATACAGACCAGGTCTATTATAATACAGGCCAGGTCTATTATAATACAGGCCAGGTCTATTATAATACAAGCCAGGTCTGTTATAATACAGGCTAGGTCTATTATAATACAGGCCAGGTCTACTATAGTACAGGACAGGTCTACAGACAAAGTCTATTATAATACAGGCCAGGTCTACTATAATACAGGCCAGGTCTATTATAATACAGGCCAGGTCTACAGGCCATGTCTATTATAATACAGAACAGGTCCATTATAATACAGGCCAGGTATATTATAATACAGACCAGGTCTATTATAGTACAGGCCAGGTCTATTACAATACAGGACAGGTCTACAGCCCAGGTCTATTATAATACAGGCCAGGTCCCTTACATTACAGACCAGGTATATTATAATACAGGCCAGGTCTATTGTAATACAGGCCAGGTCTATTATAATACAGACCAGGTCTATTATAATAAAGGCCAGGTCTACAGGCCAGGTCTACAGGCCAGGCCTATTATAATACAGGCCAGATCTACTGTAATACAGACCAGGTCTATTATAATACAGGCCATGTCTACAGGCCAGGTCTATTGTAATACAGGCCAGGTCCATTATAATACAGGCCAGGTCTATTATAGTACAGACCAGGTCTACTATAGTACAGGCCAGGTCTATTATAGTACAGGCCAGGTCTATTACAATACAGGCCAGGTATATTATAATATAGGCCAGGTATCGTATAATACAGGCCATGTCTATTATAATAAAGGCCTGTTCTATTATAATACAGACCAGGTCCCTTACATTACAGACCAGGTCTATTATAATACTGGCCAGGTCCCTTACATTACAGACCAGGTATATTATAATACAGGCCAGGTCTGTTATAATACAGACCAGGTCTATTATAATATAGACCAGGTCTATTATAATACAGGACAGGTCTACAGGCCAGGTCTATTATAATACACTCCAGGTCCCTTATATTACAGACCAGGTATATTATAATACAGGCAGGTCTATTGTAATACAGACCAGGTCTATTATAATAAAGGCCAGGTCTACAGGCCAGGTCTACAGGCCAGGTCTATTATAATACAGACCAGGTCTATTATATTAAAGGCCAGGTCTACAGGCCAAGTCTATTATAATACAGGCCAAGTCTATTATAAAACAGGGCAGGTCTACTATAATACAGACCAAGTCTATTATAATACAGACCAGGTTTATTATAATACAGGCCAGGTCTACAGACCAGGTCTATTATAATACAGGCCAGGTCTACAGACCAGGTCTACTATAATACAGGCCAGCTCTACTATAATACAGGCCAGATATATTATAATACAGGCCAGATCTACAGGCCAGGTCTATTATAATACATGCCAGGTCCATTATAATACAGGCCAGGTCTATTATAGTACAGGCCAGGCCTATTATAGTACAGGCCAGGTCTATTATAATACATGCCAGGTCCATTATAATACAGGCCAGGTCTATTATAGTACAGACCAGGTCCATTATAATACAGACCAGGTCTATTCTAATACAGGCCAGGTCTACAGGCCAGGTCTACAGAACAGGCCTATTATAATACAGGCCAGGTCTATTTTAATACAGGCCATGTCTATTATAAAACAGGGCAAGTCTACTATAATACAGACCAGATCTATTATAATACAGGCCAGGTCTATTATAATACAGGCCAGGTCTATTATAATACAGGCCAGGTCTATAAAAGTACAGGTCTACAGACCAGGTCTATTATAATACAGGCCATGTATATTATAATACATACCAGGTCTATAAAAGTACAGATCTACAGACCAGGTCTATTATAATAAAGGCCAGCTCTACTATAATACAGGCCAGATCTATTATAATACAGGCCAGTCCTATTATAATACAGGCCAGATCTACATGCCAGGTCTATTATAATACATGCCAGGTCCATTATAATACAGACCAGGTATATTATAGTACAGGCCAGGTCTGTTATAATACAGGCCAGGCCTATTATAATACAGGCCAGGTCTACTGTAATACAGACCAGGACTAACTTTTAATACGGGCCATGTCTATTATAAAACAGGGTAGGTCTACTATAATACAGACCAGGTCTATTAAAATACAGACCAGGTCTATTATAATAAAGGACATGTCTACAGGTCAGGTCTATTATAATACAGGCCAGGTCTATTGTAATAGAGGCCAGGTCTATTATAATACAGACCAGGTCTATTATATTAAAGGCCAGGTCTACAGGCCAAGCCTATTATAATACAGGCCAGGTCTATTATAAAACAGGGCAGGTCTACTAGAATACAGACCAGGTCTATTATAATACAGACCAGGTCTATTATAATACAGACCAGGTCTATTAAAATACAGGCCAGGTCTATTAAAATACAGGCCAGGTCTATTATAATACAGGCCAGGTCTGTTATAATACAGGCCAGGTATATTATAATACAGGCCAGGTCTACTATAATACAGGCCAGGTCTAATATAATACAGGCCAGGGCTACAGGCCAGGTCTATTATAATACAGGCCAGGTCTATTATATTACAGACCAGGTCTATTATGGTACAGGCCAGATCTATTACAATACAGCCCAGGTATATTATAATATAGGACAGGTCTAATATAATACAGGCCAGATCTATTATAATACAGACCAGGTCAACAGGCCAGGTCTATTATAATACAGGCCAGGTCTATTATAAAACAGGCCAGGTCTACTATAATACAGACCAGGTCTATTATAATACAGGCCAGGTCTATTATAATACAGGCCGGGTCTACAATAGTACAGGGCAGGTCTATTACAATACAGTCCAGGTCTATTGTAATACAGGCCAGGTCCTTTCTAATACAGGCCAGGTCTACAGGACAGGTATATTATAATACTTGCCAGGTCTATTATAATACAGGCCAGGTCTATTATAATACAGGCCAGGTCTATTATATTACAGACCAGGTCTATTATGGTACAGGCCAGATCTATTACAATACAGCCCAGGTATATTATAATATAGGCCAGGTCTATTATAATACAGGCCAGATCTATTATAATACAGACCAGGTCAACAGGCCAGGTCTATTATAATACAGGCCAGGTCTATTATAAAACAGGCCAGGTCTACTATAATACAGACCAGGTCTATTATAAAACAGGCCAGGTCTATTATAATACAGGCCGGGTCTACAATAGTACAGGGCAGGTCTATTACAATACAGTCCAGGTCTATTGTAATACAGGCCAGGTCCTTTCTAATACAGGCCAGGTCTACAGGACAGGTATGTTATAATACAGGCCAGGTCTATTATAATACAGGCCAGGTCTATTATAATACAGACCAGGTCAACAGGCCAGGTCTATTATAATACAGGCCAGGTCTATTATAATACAGGCCAGGTCTAATATAATACAGACCGGGTCTACTGTAATACAGACAGGGTCTATTATAATACAGGCCAGGTCTACTATAGTAAATGACAGATCTACAAACCATGTCTATTATAATACAGGCCAGGTCTACTATAATACAGGCTAGGTCTATTATAATACAGGCCAGGTCTACAGGCCAGGTCTATTGTAATACAGGCCAGGATCCATTACAATACAGGCCAGGTCTATTACAATGCAGACCATGTCTATTATAGTACAGGCCAGGTCTATTACAATACAGGCCAGGTATATTATAATATAGGCCAGATCTATTATAATACAGGCCAGGTCTATTATAATACAGGCCAGCTCTACTATAATACAGGCCAGATCTATTATAATACAGGCCAGATCTACAGGCCAGGTCTATTATAATACATGCCAGGTCAATTATAATACAGACCAGGTATATTATAGTATAGGCCAGGTCTATTATAATACAGGCCAGTTCTATTATAATACAGGCCAGGTCTATTATAATGCAGGCCAGGTCTACAGGCCAGGTCTATTATATTACAGGCCAGATCTATTATAATACAGGTCAGGTCTATTATAGAACAGGACAGGTCTACAGACCAGGTCTACTATAATACAGTACAGGTCTATTATAATACAGGACAGGTCTACATGCCAGGTCTATTATAATACAGACCAGGTCTATTATAATATAGACCAGGTCTATTATAATACATACCAGGTCTATTACAATACAGGACAGGTCTACAGGCCAGGTCTATAAAAGTACAGGTCTACAGACCAGGTCTATTATAATACAGACCAGGTCTATTACAATACAGGACAGGTCTACAGGCTAGGTCTATTATAATACAGGCCAGGTCTATTATAATACAGGCCATATCTATTAAAATACAGGCCAGATCTACAGGCCAGGTCTATTATAATACATGCCAGGTCTATTATAATACAGGCCATATCTATTATAATACAGGCCAGGTATATTATAGTACAGGCCAGGTCTATTATAATACAGGCCAGGCCTATTATAATACAGGCCACGTCTACTGTAATACAGACCAGGTCTACTATTTTTTTTTATTTTTTTTTATTTAACCTTTATTTAACCAGGTAGGCAAATTGAGAACACGTTCTCATTTACAATTGCGACCTGGCCAAGATAAAGCAAAGCAGTTCGACACATACAACAACACATAGTTACACATGGAGTAAAAACAAACATATAGTCAATAATACAGTGAAAAAAAATAAGTCTATATACAATGTGAGCAAGTGAGGTGAGATAAGTGAGGTGAAGGCAAACAGATATATGTATAAATAAATAAAATATAAAAAGGCCATGGAGGCGAAGTGAGTACAACACAGCAAGTAAAATAAAAACTAAAAAAAACACTGGAATGGTTGGTTTGCATTGGAAGAAAGTGCAAAGTAGAGACAGAAATAATGGGGTGCAAAGGAGCAAAATAAATTAATAAATAAATACAGTAGGTAAAGAGGTAGTTGTTTGGGCTAAATTGTAGATGGGTTATGTACAGGTGCAGTAATCTATGAGCTGCTCTGACAGCTGGTGCTTAAAGCTAGTGAGGGAGATAGGTGTTTCCAGTTTCAGAGATTTTTGTAGTTCGTTCCAGTCATTGGCAGCAGAGAACTGGAAGGAGAGGCGTCCAAAGGAAGAATTGGTTTTGGGGGTGACTAGAGAGATATACCTGCTGGAGCGCGTGCTACAGGTAGGTGCTGCTATGGTGACCAGCGAGCTGAGATAAGGGGGGACTTTACCTAGCAGGGTCTTGTAGATGACCTGGAACCAGTGGGCTTGGCGACGAGTATGAAGCGAGGGCCAGCCAACGAGAGTGTACAGGTCGCAGTGGTGGGTAGTATATGGGGCTTTGGTGACAAAACGGATGGCACTGTGATAGACTGCATCCAATTTATTGAGTAGGGTTTTGGAGGCTATTTTGTAAATGACATCACCGAAGTCGAGGATTGGTAGGATGGTCAGTTTTACAAGGGTATGTTTGGCAGCATGAGTAAAGGATGCTTTGTTGCGGAATAGGAAGCCAATTCTAGATTTGACTTTGGATTGGAGATGTTTGATGTGGGTCTGGAAGGAGAGTTTACAGTCTAACCAGACACCTAGGTATTTGTAGTTGTCCACATATTCTAAGTCAGAGCCGTCCAAAGTAGTGATGTTGGACAGGCGGGCAGGAGCAGGCAGCGATCGGTTGAAGAGCATGCATTTGGTTTTACTTGTATTTAAGAGCAGTTGGAGGCCACGGAAGGAGAGTTGTATGGCATTGAAGCTCGCCTGGAGGGTTGTTAACACAGTGTCAAAAGAAGGGCCAGAAGTATACAGAATAGTGTCGTCTGCGTAGATGTGGATCAGAGAATCACCAGCAGCAAGAGCGACATCATTGATGTAAACAGAGAAGAGAGTCGGTCCAAGAATTGAACCCTGTGGCACCCCCATAGAGACTGCCAGAGGCCCGGACAACAGACCCTCCGATTTGACACACTGAACTCTATCAGAGAAGTAGTTGGTGAACCAGGCGAGGCAATCATTAGAGAAACCAAAGCTGTCGAGTCTGCCAATGAGGATGTGGTGATTGACAGAATCAAAAGCCTTGGCCAGGTCAATGAATACGGCTGCACAGTATTGTTTCCTATCGATGGCGGTTACGATATCGTTTATGACCTTGAGCGTGGCTGAGGTGCACCCATGACCAGCTCTGAAACCAGATTGCATAGCGGAGAAGGTGTGGTGTGATTCGAAATGGTCGGTAATCTGTTTGTTGACTTGGCTTTCGAAGACCTTAGAAAGGCAGGGTAGGATAGATATAGGTCTGTAGCAGTTAGGGTCAAGGGTGTCCCCCCCTTTGAAGAGGGGGATAACCGCAGCTGCTTTCCAATCTTTGGGGATCTCAGACGACACGAAAGAGAGGTTGAAGAGGCTAGTAATAGGGGTGGCAACAATTTCAGCAGATAGTTTTAGAAAGAAAGGGTCCAGATTATCTAGCCCGGCTGATTTGTAAGGGTCCAGATTTTGCAGCTCATTAAGAACATCAGCTGACTGTATTTGGGAGAAAGAGAAATGGGGAAGGCTTGGGCGAGTAGCAGAGGGGAGGGCAGTGCTGTTGTCCAGGGCAGGGGTAGCCAGGTGGAAAGCATGGCCAGCCGTAGAAAAATGCTTATTGAAATTCTCAATTATAGTGGATTTGTCGGTGGTGACAGTGTTTCCTATCTTCAGAGCGGTTGGAAGCTGGGAGGAGGTGTTCTTATTCTCCATGGACTTTACGGTGTCCCAGAACTTTTTTGAATTTGTGTTGCAGGAAGCAAATTTCTGCTTGAAAAAGCTAGCCTTGGCTGTTCTAACTGCCTGTGTATATTGGTTTCTGGCTTCCCTGAAAAGTTGCATATCACGGGGGCTGTTCGATGCTAATGCAGAACGCCATAGGATGTTTTTCTGATGGTTAAGGGCAGTCAGGTCAGGAGAGAACCAAGGGCTATATCTGTTCCTGGTTCTAAATTTCTTGAATGGGGCATGCTTATTCAAGATGGTGAGGAAGGCATTTTTAAAAAATGACCAGGCATCCTCTACTGACGGGATGAGATCAATATCCTTCCAGGATATCCCGGCCAGGTCGATTAGGAAGGCCTGCTCGCTGAAGTGTTTCAGGGAGCGTTTGACAGTGATGAGTGGAGGTCGTTTGACCGCTGACCCATTACGGATGCAGGCAATGAGGCAGTGATCGCTGAGATCTTGGTTGAAAACAGCAGAGGTGTATTTGGAGGGCAAGTTTGTTAGGATGATATCTATGAGGGTACCCGTGTTTACGGAATTGGGGTGGTACCTGGTAGGTTCATTGATAATTTGTGTGAGATTGAGGGCATCAAGCTTAGATTGTAGGGTGGCTGGGGTGTTGAGCATGTTCAAATTTAGGTCGCCTAGCAGCACGAGCTCTGAAGATAGATGGGGGGCAATCAGTTCACATATAGTGTCCAGAGCACAGCTGGGGGCAGAGGGTGGTCTATAGCAGGCGGCAACGGTGAGAGACTTGTTTTTAGAGAGGTGGATTTTTAAAAGTAGAAGTTCAAATTGTTTGGGAACAGACCTGGATAGTATAACAGAACTCTGCAGGCAGTCTTTGCAGTAGATTGCAACACCGCCCCCTTTGGCCGTTCTATCTTGTCTGAAAATATTGTAATTGGGGATAAAAATGTCTGAATTTTTGGTGGTCTTTCTAAGCCAGGATTCAGACACGGCTAAAACATCCGGGTTGGTAGAGTGTGCTAAAGCAGTGAACAAAACAAACTTAGGGAGGAGGCTTCTAATGTTAACATGCATGAAGCCAAGGCTATTACGGTTACAGAAGTCATCAAAAGAGAGCGCCTGGGGAATAGGAGTGGAGCCAGGTACTGCAGGGCCTGGATTCACCTCTACATCACCAGAGGAACAGAGGAGAAGTAGGATAATGGTACGGCTAAAAGCTATGAGAATTGGTCGCCTAGAGCTACTAGAGCAGAGAGTAAAAGGAAGTTTCTGGGGGCGATAAAATAGTTTAAAGGAATAATGTACAGACAAAGGTATGGTAGGATGTGAATACAGTGGAGGTAAACCTAGGTATTGAGTGATGATGAGAGAGATCTTGTCTCTAGAAACATCATTGAAACCAGGTGATGTCATCGCATATGTGGGTGGTGGAACTGAGAGGTTGGATATGGTATAGAGAGCAGGGCTAGAATCTCTACAGTGAAATAAGCCAATAAACACTAACCAGAACAGCAATGGACAAGGCATATTTACATTAAGGAGAGGCATGCTTAATCGAGTGATCAGTAAGGGTCCAGTGAGTAGAGGTTGGTTGGGGTCGTGGCGATCCAGACAGCTGGCCGGGTATATGGCTATCGGTAGCAGCATAGGATGGAGGTCTGTTTGTAGATACCTCGTGCTTTTCCGTCGGTAGGTTCCGTGTAGTGGGGTTTTGTTCAGATAGCAGCCGATAGGACAGCTAACGATTAGCGGGCCTCAGGTGAGCGTTCAGGTAACGTCGGGACGGATTTGCCGGTTGGATAAATCCCTCGGGCAGATAACGTCGGCAGTCAGTCGTGAAGGCCCGGTGGGGTTCCGTATCTGCAGCAGCAACAAAAGAAACGGGTCCGGATGGTGATGGAACTCCTCAGCTGGCTAGCTCCAGCATGATTTGAGTTTGCTCCGGGGTCGACGTAAGCCAATAGTCACACGGTATGCAGCTAGCTAGCTGCGAAATCAAGGTGCAGGTGTCCAGAGCATGCGGTTGGAATCCGGGGAAACTGAGAGAAAAAAAGTCCCGGAATGCTCCGGTCCGAGTCGCGTTGCACAAAAGTGCCGGTAGATTATCGAGCTAAAGGAATAGCTGATGACCGCAAAATGTGGGCAGCTGAAACACCAACGCTAGCTAGCAAACCGGCTAATTTCGGGGCAGCTACAGATTAGCTTCTGGCTAGCTATCGGAGTAGCTTCTGGTTAGCTTTCAGGCTAGCTTTTGAATTAGCCCCTGGCTATCTTCCACGATGGATTTTCAGATTGAGGTAAATAATACTTATTGTAATTGGTGAAGCGGGTTGCAGGAAAGCTTTTGCAGGAAAGCTTTTGTAGTTGAGTTCTTGGATAATAAAATAAATAAAAGATATGTGAAGAAAAGGTGTAAATATATATATATATACAGGACACGACAAGACAATACGGAAAAGACGTCTGAACTGCTAAGCCACGTATAATACAGGCCATGTCTATTATAAAACAGACCAGGTCTATTACAATACAGGACAGGTCTACAGGCCAGGTCTATTATAATACAGGCCAGGTCTATTATAATACACCCCGGGTCTATTATAATACAGACCAGGATTATTATAATACAGGCTTGGTCTGTTATAAGACAGGCCAGGTCTATTATAATACAGACCAGGTCTATTATAATGCAGGCCAGGTCTACAGGCCAGGTCTATTATATTACAGGCCAGGTCTATTATAATACAGGTCATGTCTATTATAGTACAGGACAGGTCTACAGGCCAGGTCTATTATATTACAGGCCAGGTCTATTATAAAACAGGGCAGGTCTACTATAATACAGGTCAGGTCTATTATAATACAGGCCAGGTCTATTATAATACAGGCCGGGTCTATTATAATACAGTCCAGGTCTATAAAAGTACAGGTCTACAGACCAGGTCTATTATAATACAGTCCAGCTCTACTAAAATACAGGCCATATCTATTATAATACAGGCCAGATCTACAGGCCAGGTCTATTATAATACATGCCAGGTCCATTATAATACAGGCCAGGTATATTATAATATAGGCCAGGTCTCGTATAATACACGCCAGGTCTATTATAATAAAGGCCTGTTCTATTATAATACAGACCATGTGTATTATAATACAGGCCATGTCTATTATAATACAGGCCAGATCTACTGGCCAGGTCCATTATAATACAGACCAGGTATATTATAGTACAGGCCAGGTCTGTTATAATACAGGCCAGGCCTATTATAAAACAGGGCAGGTCTACTATAATACAGACCAGGTCTATTATAATACAGACCAGGTCTATTATAATACAGACCAGGTCTATTATAATACAGGACAGGTCTACAGGCCATGTCTATTATAATACAGACCAGGTCCCTTATATTACAGACCAGGTATATTATAATACACGCCAGGTCTATTGTAATACAGGCCCAGTCTATTAAAATACAGACCAGGTCTATTATAATAAATTCCAGGTCTACAGGCCAGGCTTATTATAATAAACGGGCCATGTCTATTATAAAACAGGGAAGGTCTACTATAATACAGACCAGGTCTATTATAATACAGACCAGGTCTATTATAATACAGACCAGGTCTATTAAATACAGGCGAGGTCTGTTATAATACAGGCAAGGTCTATTATAATACAGGCCAGGTCTACTATAATACAGGCCATGTCTATTATAGTACAGGCCAGGTCTATTACAATACAGACCATGTCTATTATAGTACAGGCCAGGTCTATTACAATACAGGCCAGATCTATTATAATATAGGCCAGATCTATTATAATACAGGCCAGGTCTATTATAATACAGACCAGGTCTAATATAATACAGGCCAGGTCTATTATAATACAGGCCAGATATATTATAATACAGGCCAGATCTACAGGCCAGGTCTATTATAAGACAGGCCAGGTCTATTATAATACAGACCAGGTCTATTATAATGCAGGCCAGGTCTACAGGCCAGGTCTATTATATTACAGGCCAGGTCTATTATAATACAGGTCAGGTATATTATAGTACAGGACAGGTCTACAGACCAGGTCTACTATTATACAGTACAGGTCTATTATAATACAGGACAGGTCTACATGCCAGGTCTATTATAATACAGACCAGGTCTATTATAATATTAACCAGGTCTATTATAATACAGACCAGGTCTATTATAATACAGGACAGGTCTACAGGCCAGGTCTATTATAATACAGGCCAGGTCCCTTATAGTACAGACCAGGCCTATTATAATACAGACCAGGTCTATTATAATACAGACCAGGTCTATTATAATACAGGCCAGGTCTATTATAATACAGACCAGGTCTATTATAATACAGGCCAGGTCTATAAAGGTACAGGTCTACAGACCAGGTCTATTATAATACAGAACAGCTCTACTAAAATACAGGCCATATCTATTATAATACAGGCCTGATATACAGGCCAGGTCGATTACAATACATGCCAGGTCAATTATAATACAGTCCAGGTATATTATAGTACAGGCCAGGTCTGTTATAATACAGGTCAGGCCTATTATAATACAGGCCACGTCTACTGTAATACAGACCAGGTCTATTATAATACAGGCCATGTCTATTATAAAACAGGGCAGACCTACTATAATACCGACCAGGTCTATTATAATACAGACCAGGTCTATTATAATTCAGGACAGGTCTACAGGCCAGGTATAGTATAATACAGACCAGGTCCCTTATATTACAGACCAGGTATATTATAATACAGGCCAGGTCTATTGTAATACAGGCCAGGTCAATTATAATACAGACCAGGTTTATTATAATAAAGGCCAGGTCTACAGGCCAGGTCTACAGGCCAGGCCTATTATAATACAGACCAGGTCTACTGTAATACAGACCAGGTCTATTATAATACAGGCCATGTCTATTATAAAACAGGGAAGGTCTACTATAATACAGACCAGGTCTATTATAATACAGACCAGGACTATTAAAATACAGGCCAGGTCTAATATAATACAGGCCAGGTCTACAGGCCAGGTCTATTGTAATACAGGCCAGGTCTTTATAATACAGGCCAGGTCTACAGGCCATGTCTATTATAATACAGAACAGGTCCATTATAATACAGGCCAGGTCTACAGGCCAGGTCTATTGTAATACAGGCCAGGTCCATTATAATACAGGCCAGGTCTATTACAATACAGGCCAGGTCTATTACAATACAGGCCAGGTATATTATAATATAGGCCAGGTCTCGTATAATACACGCCAGGTCTATTATAATAAAGGCCTGTTCTATTATAATACAGACCAGGTGTATTATGATACAGGCCAGGTCTATTATAACACAGGCCAGGTCTGTTATAATACAGACCAGGTCTATTATAATGTAGACCAGGTCTATTATATTACAGGCCAGGTCTATTACAATACAGGCAAGGTATATTATAATGCAGGCCAGGTGTACTATAATACAGGCTAGGTCTACTATAATATAGGCCAGTTCTACAGGCCAGGTCTATTATAATACAGGCCAGGTCTACTATAATACAGGCTAGGTCTATTATAATACAGGCCAGGTCTACAGGCCAGGTCTATTGTAATACAGGCCAGGTCCATTATAATACTGGCCAGGTCTACAGGCCAGGTCTATTGTAATACAGGCCAGGTCTTTATAATACAGGCCAGGTCTACAGGCCATGTCTATTATAATACAGAACAGGTCCATTATAATACAGGCCAGGTCTACAGGCCAGGTCTATTGTAATACAGGCCAGGTCCATTATAATACAGGCCAGGTCTACAGGCCAGGTCTATTGTAATACAGGCCAGGTCCATTATAATACTGGCCAGGTCTATTATAGTACAGACCAGGTCTATTATAGCACAGGCCAGGTCTATTACAATAGAGGCCAGGTATATTATAATATAGGCCAGGTCTCGTATAATACAGGCCAGGTCTATTATAATAAAGGCCTGGTCTATTATAATACAGACCAGGTCTATTATAAAACAGTGGAAGGTCTACTATAATACAGACCATGTCTATTATAATACAGACCAGGTCTATTATAATACAGACCAGGTCTATAAAAGTACAGTTCTACAGACCAGGTCTATTATAATACAGGCCAGCTCTACTATAATACAGGCCAGATCTATTATAATACAGACCAGGTCTATTATAATACAGGCCAGGTCTACTGTAATACAGACCAGGTCTATTATAATACAGGCCATGTCTATTATAAAACAGGGCAGGTCTACTATAATACAGACCAGGTCTATTATAATACAGACCAGGTCTATTATAATACAGGCCAGATATATTATAATACAGGCCAGATCTAATGGCCAGGTCTATTATAAGACAGGCCATGTCTATTATAATACAGACCAGGTCTATTATAATGCAGGCCAGGTCTACAGGCCAGGTCTATTATATTACAGGCCAGGTCTATTATAATACAGGTCAGGTCTATTATAATACAGGACAGGTCTACAGACCAGGTCTACTATAATACAGTACAGGTCTATTATAATACAGGACAGGTCTACATGCCAGGTCTATTATAATACAGACCAGGTCTATTATAATATTAACCAGGTCTATTATAATACAGACCAGGACTATTATAATACAGGACAGGTCTACAGGCCAGGTCTATTATAATACAGGCCAGGTCCCTTATAGTACAGACCAGGCCTATTATAATACAGACCAGGTCTATTATAATACAGACCAGGTCTATTATAATACAGGCCAGGTCTATTATAATACAGACCAGGTCTATTATAATACAGGCCAGGTCTATAAAGGTACAGGTCTACAGACCAGGTCTATTATAATACAGAACAGCTCTACTAAAATACAGGCCATATCTATTATAATACAGGCCAGATATACAGGCCAGGTCGATTACAATACATGCCAGGTCAATTATAATACAGTCCAGGTATATTATAGTACAGACCAGGTCTGTTATAATACAGGTCAGGCCTATTATAATACAGGCCACGTCTACTGTAATACAGACCAGGTCTATTATAATACAGGCCATGTCTATTATAAAACAGGGCAGACCTACTATAATACCGACCAGGTCTATTATAATACAGACCAGGTCTATTATAATTCAGGACAGGTCTACAGGCCAGGTATATTATAATACAGACCAGGTCCCTTATATTACAGACCAGGTATATTATAATACAGGCCAGGTCTATTGTAATACAGGCCAGGTCTATTATAATACAGACCAGGTTTATTATAATAAAGGCCAGGTCTACAGGCCAGGTCTACAGGCCAAGCCTATTATAATACAGACCAGGTCTACTGTAATACAGACCAGGTCTATTATAATACAGGCCATGTCTATTATAAAACAGGGAAGGTCTACTATAATACAGACCAGGTCTATTATAATACAGACCAGGTCTATTATAATACAGACCAGGACTATTAAAATACAGGCCAGGTCTATTATAATACAGGCCAGGTCTACAGGCCAGGTCTATTGTAATACAGGCCAGGTCCATTATAATACAGGCCAGGTCTATTATAATACAGGCCAGGTCTATTACAATACAGGCAAGGTATATTATAATGCAGGCCAGGTGTACTATAATACAGGCTAGGTCTACTATGATATAGGCCAGGTCTACAGGCCAGGTCTATTATAATACAGGCCAGGTCTACTATAATACAGGCTAGGTCTATTATAATACAGGCCAGGTCTACAGGCCAGGTCTATTGTAATACAGGCCAGGTCCATTATAATACTGGCCAGGTCTACAGGCCAGGTCTATTATAATACAGAACAGGTCCATTATAATACAGGCCAGGTCTACAGGCCAGGTCTATTGTAATACAGGCCAGGTTCTATTATAATACAGGCCAGGTCTACAGGCCAGGTCTATTGTAATACAGGCCAGGTCCATTACAATACTGGCCAGGTCTATTATAGTACAGACCAGGTCTATTATAGCACAGGCCACGTCTATTACAATAGAGGCCAGGTAAATTATAATATAGGCCAGGTCTCGTATAATACAGGCCAGGTCTATTATAATAAAGGCCTGGTCTATTATAATACAGACCAGGTCTATTATAAAACAGTGGAAGGTCTACTATAATACAGACCAGGTCTATTATAATACAGACCAGGTCTATAAAAGTACAGTTCTACAGACCAGGTCTATTATAATACAGGCCAGCTCTACTATAATACAGGCCAGATCTATTATAATACAGGCCAGGTCTATTATAATACATGCCAGGTCCATTATATTACAGACCAGGTATATTATAGTACAGGCCAGGCCTATTATAATACAGGCCAGGTCTACTGTAATACAGACCAGGTCTATTATAATACAGGCCATGTCTATTATAAAACAGGGCAGGTCTACTATAATACAGACCAGGTCTATTATAATACAGACCAGGTCTATTATAATACAGGCCAGGTCTATTATAATACAAGCCAGGTCTGTTATAATACAGGCTAGGCCTATTATAATACAGGCCACGTCTACTATAGTACAGGACAGGTCTACAGACAAAGTCTATTATAATACAGGCCAGGTCTACTATAATACAGGCCAGGTCTATTATAATACAGGCCAGGTCTACAGGCCATGTCTATTATAATACAGAACAGGTCCATTATAATACAGGCCAGGTATATTATAATACAGACCAGGTCTATTATAGTACAGGCCAGGTCTATTACAATACAGGACAGGTCTACAGCCCAAGTCTATTATAATACAGGCCAGGTCCCTTACATTACAGACCAGGTATATTATAATACAGGCCAGGTCTATTGTAATACAGGCCAGGTCTATTATAATACAGACCAGGTCTATTATAATAAAGGCCAGGTCTACAGGCCAGGTCTACAGGCCAGGCCTATTATAATACAGGCCAGATCTACTGTAATACAGACCAGGTCTATTATAATACAGGCCATGTCTACAGGCCAGGTCTATTGTAATACAGGTCAGGTCCATTATAATACAGGCCAGGTCTATTATAGTACAGACCAGGTCTATTATAGTACAGGCCAGGTCTATTATAGTACAGGCCAGGTCTATTACAATACAGGCCAGGTATATTATAATATAGGCCAGGTATCGTATAATACAGGCCATGTCTATTATAATAAAGGCCTGTTCTATTATAATACAGATCAGGTCCCTTACATTACAGACCAGGTCTATTATAATACAGGCCAGGTCCCTTACATTACAGACCAGGTATATTATAATACAGGCCAGGTCTGTTATAATACAAAACAGGTCTATTATAATATAGACCAGGTCTATTATAATACAGGACAGGTCTACAGGCCAGGTCTATTATAATACACTCCAGGTCCCTTATATTACAGACCAGGTATATTATAATACAGGCAGGTCTATTGTAATACAGACCAGGTCTATTATAATAAAGGCCAGGTCTACAGGCCAGGTCTACAGGCCAGGTCTATTAAAATACAGGCCAGGTCTACTGTAATACAGACCACGTCTATTATAATACAGGCCAAGTCTATTATAAAACAGGCCAGATCTATTATAATATAGGCTAGATCTATTATAATACAGGCCAGGTCTATTATAATACAGACCAGGTCTAATATAATACAGGCCAGGTCTATTATAATACAGGCCAGATATATTATAATACAGGCCAGATCTACAGGCCAGGTCTATTATAAGACAGGCCAGGTCTATTATAATACAGACCAGGTCTATTATAATGCAGGCCAGGTCTACAGGCCAGGTCTATTATATTACAGGCCAGGTCTATTATAATACAGGTCAGGTCTATTATAGTACAGGACAGGTCTACAGACCAGGTATACTATAATACAGTACAGGTCTATTATAATACAGGACAGGTCTACATGCCAGGTCTATTATAATACAGACCAGGACTATTATAATATTAACCAGGTCTATTATAATACAGACCAGGACTATTATAATACAGGACAGGTCTACATGCCAGGTCTATTATAGTACAGACCAGGCCTATTATAATACAGACCAGGTCTATTATAATACAGACCAGGTCTATTATAATACAGGCAAGGTCTATTATAATACAGACCAGGTCTATTATAATACAGGCCAGGTCTATAAAGGTACAGGTCTACAGACCAGGTCTATTATAATACAGAACAGCTCTACTAAAATACAGGCCATATCTATTATAATACAGGCCAGATATACAGGCCAGGTCGATTATAATACAGTCCAGGTATATTATATTACAGGCCAGGTCTGTTATAATACAGGTCAGGCCTATTATAATACAGGCCACGTCTACTGTAATACAGACCAGGTCTATTATAATACAGGCCATGTCTATTATAAAACAGGGCAGACCTACTATAATACCGACCAGGTCTATTATAATACAGACCAGGTTTATTATAATACAGGCCAGGTCTACAGACCAGGTCTATTATAATACAGGCCAGGTCTACAGACCAGGTCTACTATAATACAGGCCAGCTCTACTATAATACAGGCCAGATATATTATAATACAGGCCAGATCTACAGGCCAGGTCTATTATAATACATGCCAGGTCCATTATAATACAGGCCAGGTCTATTATAGTACAGGCCAGGCCTATTATAGTACAGGCCAGGTCTATTATAATACATGCCAGGTCCATTATAATACAGGCCAGGTCTATTATAGTACAGACCAGGTCCATTATAATACAGACCAGGTCTATTATAATACAGGCAAGGTCTACAGGCCAGGTCTACAGGCCAGGCCTATTATAATACAGGCCAGGTCTATTTTAATACAGGCCATGTCTATTATAAAACAGGGCAAGTCTACTATAATACAGACCAGATCTATTATAATACAGGCCAGGTCTATTATAATACAGGCCAGGTCTATTATAATACAGGCCAGGTCTATAAAAGTACAGGTCTACAGACCAGGTCTATTATAATACAGGCCATGTATATTATAATACATACCAGGCCTATAAAAGTACAGGTCTACAGACCAGGTCTATTATAATAAAGGCCAGCTCTACTATAATACAGGCCAGATCTATTATAATACAGGCCAGTCCTATTATAATACAGGCCAGATCTACATGCCAGGTCTATTATAATACATGCCAGGTCCATTATAATACAGACCAGGTATATTATAGTACAGGCCAGGTCTGTTATAATACAGGCCAGGCCTATTATAATACAGGCCAGGTCTACTGTAATACAGACCAGGACTAACTTTTAATACGGGCCATGTCTATTATAAAACAGGGTAGGTCTACTATAATACAGACCAGGTCTATTATAATACAGACCAGGTCTATTATAATAAAGGACATGTCTACAGGCCAGGTCTATTATAATACAGGCCAGGTCCCTTATATTACAGACCAGGTATATTATAATACTGGCCAGGTCTATTGTAATAGAGGCCAGGTCTATTATAATACAGACCAGGTCTATTATATTAAAGGCCAGGTCTACAGGCCAAGCCTATTATAATACAGGCCAGGTCTATTATAAAACAGGGCAGGTCTACTAGAATACAGACCAGGTCTATTATAATACAGACCAGGTCTATTATAATACAGACCAGGTCTATTAAAATACAGGCCAGGTCTATTAAAATACAGGCCAGGTCTATTATAATACAGGCCAGGTCTGTTATAATACAGGCCAGGTATATTATAATACAGGCCAGGTCTACTATAATACAGGCCAGGTCTAATATAATACAGGCCAGGTCTACAGGCCAGGTCTATTAAAATACAGGCCAGGTCTACTGTAATACAGACCACGTCTATTATAATACAGGCCAAGTCTATTATAAAACAGGGCAGGTCTACTATAATACAGACCAGGTCTATTATAATACAGACCAGGTTGATTATAATACAGGCCAGGTCTACAGACCAGGTCTATTATAATACAGGCCAGGTCTACAGACCAGGTCTACTATAATACAGGCCAGCTCTACTATAATACAGGCCAGATATATTATAATACAGGCCAGATCTACAGGCCAGGTCTATTATAATACATGCCAGGTCCATTATAATACAGGCCAGGTCTATTATAGTACAGGCCAGGCCTATTATAGTACAGGCCAGGTCTATTATAATACATGCCAGGTCCATTATAATACAGGCCAGGTCTATTATAGTACAGACCAGGTCCATTATAATACAGACCAGGTCTATTATAATACAGGCCAGGTCTACAGGCCAGGTCTACAGGCCAGGCCTATTATAATACAGGCCAGGTCTATTTTAATACAGGCCATGTCTATTATAAAACAGGGCAAGTCTACTATAATACAGACCAGATCTATTATAATACAGGCCAGGTCTATTATAATACAGGCCAGGTCTATTATAATACAGGCCAGGTCTATAAAAGTACAGGTCTACAGACCAGGTCTATTATAATACAGGCCATGTATATTATAATACATACCAGGTCTATAAAAGTACAGGTTTACAGACCAGGTCTATTATAATAAAGGCCAGCTCTACTATAATACAGGCCAGATCTATTATAATACAGGCCAGTCCTATTATAATACAGGCCAGATCTACATGCCAGGTCTATTATAATACATGCCAGGTCCATTATAATACAGACCAGGTATATTATAGTACAGGCCAGGTCTGTTATAATACAGGCCAGGCCTATTATAATACAGGCCAGGTCTACTGTAATACAGACCAGGACTAACTTTTAATACGGGCCATGTCTATTATAAAACAGGGTAGGTCTACTATAATACAGACCAGGTCTATTATAATACAGACCAGGTCTATTATAATAAAGGACATGTCTACAGGCCAGGTCTATTATAATACAGGCCAGGTCCCTTATATTACAGACCAGGTATATTATAATACTGGCCAGGTCTATTGTAATAGAGGCCAGGTCTATTATAATACAGACCAGGTCTATTATATTAAAGGCCAGGTCTACAGGACAAGCCTATTATAATACAGGCCAGGTCTATTATAAAACAGGGCAGGTCTACTAGAATACAGACCAGGTCTATTATAATACAGACCAGGTCTATTATAATACAGACCAGGTCTATTAAAATACAGGCCAGGTCTATTAAAATACAGGCCAGGTCTATTATAATACAGGCCAGGTCTGTTATAATACAGGCCAGGTATATTATAATACAGGCCAGGTCTACTATAATACAGGCCAGGTCTAATATAATACATGCCAGGTCTACAGGCCAGGTCTATTATAATACAGGCCAGGTCTATTATATTAAAGACCAGGTCTATTATGGTACAGGCCAGATCTATTACAATACAGCCCAGGTATATTATAATATAGGACAGGTCTATTATAATACAGGCCAGATCTATTGTAATACAGACCAGGTCAACAGGCCAGGTCTATTATAATACAGGCCAGGTCTATTATAAAATCGGCCAGGTCTACTATAATACAGACCAGGTCTATTATAATACAGGCCAGGTCTATTATAATACAGGCCGGGTCTACAATAGTACAGGGCAGGTCTATTACAATACAGTCCAGGTCTATTGTAATACAGGCCAGGTCCTTTCTAATACAGGCCAGGTCTACAGGACAGGTATATTATAATACAGGCCAGGTCTATTATAATACAGGCCAGGTCTATTATAATACAGGCCAGGTCTATTATATTACAGACCAGGTCTATTATGGTACAGGCCAGATCTATTACAATACAGCCCAGGTATATTATAATACAGTCCAGGTCTATTGTAATACAGGCCAGGTCCTTTCTAATACAGGCCAGGTCTACAGGACAGGTATATTATAATACAGGCCAGGTCTATTATAATACAGGCCAGGTCTATTATAATACAGACCAGGCCTATTATAGTACAGGCCAGGTCTACTATAATACAGACCAGGTGTATTATAATACAGACCAGGTATATTATAATACAGGCCAGGTCTATTATAATACAGACCAGGTCTATTATAATACAGACCAGTTATATTATAATACAGGCCAGGTCTACAGGCCAGATTTATTATAATACAGGCCAGGTCCATTATAATACAGGCCAGGTCTATTATAGTACAGGCCAGGTTTACCATAATACAGACCAGGTCTATTATAATGCAGGCCAGTTCTATTATAGTACAGGCCAGGTGTATTATAATACAAACCAGGTCTATTAATAATAAAGACCAGGTATATTATAATACAGACGAGGTATTTTATAATACAGGCCAGGTCTACAATAGTACAGGACAGGTCTACAGACCAGGTCTTTTATAATTCAGGCCATGTCTATTATAAGAAAGGCCTGTTCTATTATAATACAGACCAGGTCTCTTATAATACAGGCCAGGTCTGTTTTAATACAGACCAGGTCTATTATAATATAGACCAGGTCTATTATAATAAAGGCCAGGTCTACAGGCCAGGTCTACAGGCCAGGCCTATTAAAATACAGGCCAGGTCTACTGTAATACAGACCAGGTCTATTATAATACAGGCCAGGTCTACAGACCAGGTCTATTATAATACAGGCCAGCTCTAATATAATACAGGCCAGATATATTATAATACAGGCCAGATATATTATAATACAGGCCAGGTCTATTATAATACATGCCAGGTCCATTATAATACAGGCCAGGTCTATTATAATACAGACCAGGTCCATTATAATACAGACCAGGTATATTATAGTACAGGCCAGGCCTATTATAGTACAGGCCAGGTTTATTACAATACAGGCCATTTCTATTATAATACAGGCAAGGTCTATTATAATACAGACCAGGTCTATTATAATAAAGGCCAGGTCTACAGGCCAGGTCTACAGGCCAGGCCTATTATAATACAGGCCAGGTCTACTGTAATACAGACCGGGTCTATTATAATACAGGCCATGTCTATTATAAAACAGGGCAAGTGTACTATAATACAGACCAGGTCTATTATAATACAGACCAGGTCTATTATAATACAGACCAGGTCTATTATAATACAGGCCATGTCTATTATAATACAGGCCAGATCTACAAGCCAGGTCTATTATAATACATGCCAGGTCCATTATAATACAGACCAGGTATATTATAGTACAGGCCAGGTCTGTTATAATACAGGCCAGGCCTATTTTAATACAGGCCAGGTCTACTGTAATACAGACCAGGACTAACTTTTAATACGGGCCATGTCTATTATAAAACAGGGTAGGTCTACTATTTTTTTTATTTTTTTATTTCACCTTTATTTAACCAGGTAGGCTAGTTGAGAACAAGTTCTCATTTGCAACTGCGACCTGGCCAAGATAAAGCGTAGCAGTGTGAACAGACAACAACACAGAGTTACACATGGAGTAAACAATAAACAAGTCAATAACATGGTAGAAAAAAGAGAATCTATATACAATGTGTGCAAAAGGCATGAGGTAGGCAATAAATCGAGTAATTACAATTTAGCAGATTAACACTGGAGTGATAAATCATCAGATGATCATGTGCAAGAAGAGATTCTGGTGTGCAAAAGAGCAGAAAAGTAAATAAATAAAAGCAGTATGGGGGGTGAGGTAGGTAAATTGGGTGGGTAGTTTACAGATGGACTATGTACAGCTGCAGCGATCGGTTAGCTGCTCGGATAGCAGATTTTTAAAGTTGTTGAGGGAGATAAAAGTCTCCAACTTCAGAGATTTTTGCAATTCGTTCCAGTCGCAGGCAGCAGAGAACTGGAAGGAAAGGCGTCCAAATGAGGTTTTGGCTTTAGGGATGATCAGTGAGATACACCTGCTGGAGCGCGTGCTACGGGTGGGTGTAGCCATCGTGACCAGTGAACTGAGATAAGGCGGCACTTTACCTACCATAGCCTTGTAGATGACCTGGAGCCAGTGGGTCTGACGACGAACATGTAGCGAGGGCCAGCCGACTAGGGCATACAGGTCGCAGTGGTGGGTCGTATAAGGTGCTTTAGTAAAAAAACGGATGGCACTGTGATAGACTGCATTCAGTTTGCTGAGTAGAGTATTGGAAGCTATTTTATAGATGACATCGCCGAAGTCGAGGATCGGTAGGATAGTCAGTTTTACTAGGGTAAGTTTGGCGGCGTGAGTGAAGGAGGCTGTGTTGCGGAATAGAAAGCCGACTCTAGATTTGATTTTGGATTGGAGATGTTTGATATGAGTCTGGAAGGAGAGTTTGCAGTCTAGCCAGACACCTAGGTACTTATAGATGTCCACATATTCTAGGTCGGAACCGTCCAGGGTGGTGATGCTAGTCGGGCGTGCGGGTGCAGGCAGCGAACGGTTGAAAAGCATGCATTTGGTTTTACTAGCGTTTAAGAGTAGTTGGAGGCCACGGAGGGAGTGTTGTATGGCATTGAAGCTCGTTTGGAGGTTAGATAGCACAGTGTCCAAGGAAGGGCCAGAAGTGTACAGAATGGTGTCGTCTGCGTAGAGGTGGATCAGGGAATCGCCCGCAGCAAGAGCAACATCATTGATGTATACAGAGAAAAGAGTCGGCCCGAGAATTTAACCCTGTGGTACCCCCATAGAGACTGCCAGAGGACCGGACAACATGCCCTCCGATTTGACACACTGAACTCTGTCTGCAAAGTAGTTGGTGAACCAGGCAAGGCAGTCATTAGAAAAACCGAGGCTACTGAGTCTGCCGATAAGAATATGGTGATTGACAGAGTCGAAAGCCTTGGCCAGGTCGATGAAGACGGCTGCACAGTAATGTCTTTTATCGATGGCGGTTATGACATCGTTTAGTACCTTGAGCGTGGCTGAGGTGCACCCGTGACCGGCTCGGAAACCGGATTGCACAGCGGAGAAGGTACGGTTTGATTCGAGATGGTCAGTGATCTGTTTGTTGACTTGGCTTTCGAAGACCTTAGATAGGCAGGGCAGGATGGATATAGGTCTGTAACAGTTTGGGTCCAGGGTGTCTCCCCCTTTGAAGAGGGGGATGACCGCGGCAGCTTTCCAATCCTTGGGGATCTCAGATGATACGAAGGAGAGGTTGAACAGGCTGGTAATAGGGGGTGCGACAATGGCGGCGGACAGTTTCAGAAATAGGGGGTCCAGATTGTCAAGCCCAGCTGATTTGTATGGGTCCAGGTTTTCCAGCTCTTTCAGAACATCTGCTATCTGGATATGGGTAAAGGAGAAGCTGGGGAGGCTTGGGTGAGTAGCAGCGGGGGGGTAGGGGCTGTTGGCCAAGGTTGGAGTCGCCAGGAGGAAGGCATGGCCAGCCATTGAGAAATGTTTGTTGAAGTTTTCGATTATCATGGACTTATCAGTGGTGACCGTGTTACCTAGCCTCAGTGAAGTGGGCAGCTGGTAGGAGGTGCTCTTGTTTTCCATGGACTTTACAGTATCCCAGAACTTTTTGGAGTTAGAGCTACAGGATGCAAATTTCTGCTTGAAAAAGCTGGCCTTTGCTTTCCTGACTGACTGCGTGTATTGGTTCCTGAATTCCCTGAACAGTTGCATATCGCGGGGGCTCTTCGATGCTATTGCAGTTCGCCACAGGATGTTTTTGTGCTGGTCGAGGGCAGTCAGGTCTGGAGTGAACCAAGGGCTATATCTGTTCTTGGTTCTGCATTTTTTGAACGGAGCATGCTTGTCTAATATGGTGAGGAAGTAACTTTTAAAGAATCACCAGGCATCCTCAACTGACAGGATGAGGTCAATATCCTTCCAGGGATACTATAATACAGACCAGGTATATTATAATACAGACCAGGTCTATTATAATACAGACCAGGTCTATTAAAATACAGGCCAAGTCTATTATAATACAGGCCAGGTCTGTTATAATACAGGCCAGGTATATTATAATACAGGCCAGGTCTACTATAATACAGGCCAGGTCTATTATAATACAGGCCAGATCTACAGGCCAGGTCTATTATAAGACAGGCCAGGTCTATTATAATACATACCAGGTCTATTATAATGCAGGCTAGGTCTACAGGCCAGGTCTATTATATTACAGACCAGGTCTATTATAATGCAGGCCAGGTCTACAGGCCAGGTCTATTATATTACAGGCCAGGTCTATTATAATACAGGTCAGGTCTATTATAGTACATGACAGGTCTACAGACCAGTTCTACTATAATACAGTACAGGTCTATTATAATACAGGACAGGTCTACATGCCAGGTCTATTATAATACAGACCAGGTCTATTATAATATAGACCAGGTCTATTATAATACAGACCAGGTCTATTATAATACAGGACAGGTCTACAGGCCAGGTCTATTATAATACAGGCCAGGCCTATTATAATACAGACCAGGTCTATTATAATACAGGCCAGGTCTATAAAAGTACAGGTCTACAGACCAGGTCTATTATAATACAGAACAGCTCTACTAAAATACAGGCCATATCTATTATAATACAGGCCAGATCTACAGGCCAGGTCGATTATAATACATGCCAGGTCAATTATAATACAGACCAGGTATATTATAGTACAGGCCAGGTCTGTTATAATACAGGCCAGGCCTATTATAATACAGGCCACGTCTACTGTAATACAGACCAGGTATATTATAATACAGGCCATGTCTATTATAAAACAGGGCAGGTCTACTATAATACCGACCAGGTCTATTATAATACAGACCAGGTCTATTATAATTCAGGACAGGTCTACAGGCCAGGTATATTATAATACAGACCAGGTCCCTTATATTACAGACCAGGTATATTATAATACAGGCCAGGTCTATTGTAATACAGGCCAGGTCTATTATAATACAGACCAGGTTTAATATAATAAAGGCCAGGTCTACAGGCCAGGTCTACAGGCCAGGCCTATTATAATACAGACCAGGTCTACTGTAATACAGACCAGGTCTATTATAATACAGGCCATGTCTATTATAAAACAGGGAAGGTCTACTATAATACAGACCATGTCTATTATAATACAGACCAGGTCTATTATAATACAGACCAGGACTATTAAAATACAGGCCAGGTCTATTATAATACAGGCCAGGTCTACAGGCCAGGTCTATTGTAATACAGGCCAGGTCCATTTTAATAAAGGCCAGGTCTATTATAGTACAGGCCAGGTCTATTATAGTTCAGGCCAGGTCTATTACAATACAGGCCAGGTATATTATAATATAGGCCAGGTCTCGTATAATACACGCCAGGTCTATTATAATAAAGGCCTGTTCTATTATAATACAGACCAGGTGTATTATAATACAGGCCAGGTCTATTATAACACAGGCCAGGTCTGTTATAATACAGACCAGGTCTATTATAATATAGACCAGGTCTATTATATTACAGGCCAGGTCCATTACAATACAGGCAAGGTATATTATAATACAGGCCAGGTGTACTATAATACAGGCTAGGTCTACTATAATACAGGCCAGGTCTACAGGCCAGGTCTATTATAATACAGGCCAGGTGTACTATAATACAGGCTAGGTCTATTATAATACAGGCCAGGTCTACAGGCCAGGTCTATTGTAATACAGGCCAGGTCCATTATAATACTGGCCAGGTCTACAGGCCAGGTCTATTGTAATACAGGCCAGGTCGTTATAATACAGGCCAGGTCTACAGGCCATGTCTATTATAATACAGAAAAGGTCCATTATAATACAGGCCAGGTCTACAGGCCAGGTCTATTGTAATACAGGCCAGGTCCATTATAATACTGGCCAGGTCTATTATAGTACAGACCAGGTCTATTATAGCACAGGTCAGGTCTATTACAATAGAGGCCAGGTATATTATAATATAGGCCAGGTCTCGTATAATACAGGCCAGGTCTATTATAATAAAGGCCTGTTCTATTATAATACAGACCATGTCTATTATAAAACAGTGGAAGGTCTACTATAATACAGACCATGTCTATTATAATACAGACCAGGTCTATTATAATACAGACCAGGTCTATTATAATACAGGCCAGGTATCTTATAATACAGAACAGGTCTATTATAATACAGGCCAGGTCTATAAAAGTACAGTTCTACAGACCAGGTCTATTATAATACAGGCCAGCTCTACTATAATACAGACCAGGTCTACAGGCGAGGTCTATTATAATACAGACCAGGTCTATAAAAGTACAGGTCTACAGGCCAGGTCTACTGTAATACAGACCAGGACTAACTTTTAATACGGGCCATGTCTATTATAAAACAGGGTAGGTCTACTATAATACAGACCAGGTCTATTATAATACAGACCAGGTCTATTATAATAAAGGACATGTCTACAGGCCAGGTCTATTATAATACAGGCCAGGTCTGTTATAATACAGACCAGGACTAACTTTTAATACGGGCCATGTCTATTATAAAACAGGGTAGGTCTACTATAATACAGACCAGGTCTATTATAATACAGACCAGGTCTATTATAATAAAGGACATGTCTACAGGCCAGGTCTATTATAATACAGGCCAGGTCCCTTATATTACAGACCAGGTATATTATAATACAGGCCAGGTCTATTGTAATAGAGGCCAAGTCTATTATAATACAGACCAGGTCTATTATATTAAAGTCCAGGTCTACAGGCCAGGCCTATTTTAATACAGGCCAGGTCTGTTATAATACAGACCAGGTCTATTATAATACAGACCAGGTCTATTAAAATACAGGCCAGGTCTATTAAAATACAGGCCAGGTCTATTATAATACAGGCCAGGTCTGTTATAATACAGGCCAGGTCTGTTATAATACAGGCCAGGTATATTATAATACAGGCCAGGTCTACTATAATACAGGCCAGGTCTATTATAATACAGGCCAGGTCTATTATATTACAGACCAGGTCTATTATGGTACAGGCCAGATATATTACAATACAGCCCAGGTATATTATAATATGGGCCAGGTCTATTATAATACAGGCCAGATCTATTATAATACAGACCAGGTCACCAGGCCAGGTCTATTATAATACAGGCCAGGTCTATTATAAAACAGGCCAGGTCTACTATAATACAGACCAGGTGTATTATAATACAGGCCAGGTCTATTATAATACAGGCCTGGTCTACAAGAGTACAGGGCAGGTCTATTACAATACAGTCCAGGTCTATTGTAATACAGGCCAGGTCCTTTCTAATACAGGCCAGGTCTACAGGACAGGTATATTACAATACAGGCCAGGTCTATTATAATACAGGCCAGGTCTATTATAATACAGACCAGGCCTATTATAATACAGACCAGGTATATTATAATACAGGCCAGGTCTATTATAATACAGACCAGGTCTATTAGAATACAGACCAGTTATATTATAATACAGGCCAGGTCTACAGGCAAGGTCTATTATAATACAGGCCAGGTCCATTATAATACAGGCCAGGTCTATTATAGTACAGGCCAGGTTTACTATAATACAGACCAGGTCTATTATAATACAGGCCAGGTCTATTATAGTACAGGCCAGGTGTATTATAATACAAACCAGGTCTATTAATAATAAAGACCAGGTATATTATAATACAGACCAGGTATTTTATAATACAGGCCAGGTCTATTATAATACAGAAAAGGTCCGTTATAATACAGACCAGGTATATTATAATACAGACCAGGTATATTATAATACAGGCCAGGTCTATTATAATACAGAACAGGTCCGTTATAATACAGACCAGGTATATTATAATACAGACCAGGTCTCGTATAATACAGGCCATGTCTATTATAATAAAGGCCTGTTCTATTATAATATAGACCAGGTCTATTATAATACAGGACAGGTCTACAGACCAGGTCTATTATAATACACTCCAGGTCCCTTATATTACAGACCAGGTATATTATAATACAGGCAGGTCTATTGTAATACAGGCAAGGTTTATTATAATACAGACCAGGTCTATTATAATAAAGGCCAGGTCTACAGGCCAGGTCTACAGGCCAGACCTATTAAAATACAGGCCAGGTCTACTGTAATACAGACCAGGTCTATTATAATACAGCCCAGGTCAATTATAATACAGGCCAGGTCTATTATAATACAGGCCAGCTCTAATATAATACAGGCCAGATATATTATAATACAGGCCAGATCTACAGGCCAGGTCTATTATAATACATGCCAGGTCCATTATAATACAGGCCAGGTCTATTATAATACAGACCAGGTCCATTATAATACAGACCAGGTATATTATAGTACAGGCCAGGCCTATTATAGTACAGGCCAGGTTTATTACAATACAGGCCATTTCTATTATAATACAGGCGAGGTCTATTATAATACAGACCAGGTCTATTATAATACAGGCCAGATCTACAGGCCAGGTCTACAGGCCAGGTCTATTATAATACAGACCAGCTCTATTATAATACAGACCAGGTCTATTATAATACAGGCCATGTCTATTATAATACAGACCAGGTCTATTATAATACAGGCCAGGTCTATTATAATACAGACCAGGTCTATTATAATACAGGCCAGGTCTATTATAATACAGGCCAGATCTACAGGCCAGGTCTATTATAATACATGCCAGGTCCATTATAATACAGACCAGGTATATTATAGTACAGGCCAGGTCTGTTATAATACAGGCCAGGCCTATTATAATACAGGCCAGGTCTACTATAATACAGACCAGGTCTATTAAAATACAGACCAGGTCTATTATAATAAAGGACATGTCTACAGGCCAGGTCTATTATAATACAGGCCAGGTCCCTTATATTACAGACCAGATATATTATAATACAGGCCAGGTCTATTGTAATACAGGCCAGGTCTATTATAATACAGACCAGGTCTATTATAATAAAGGCCAGGTCTACAGGCCAGACCTATTATAATACAGGCCAGGTCTATTATAAAACAGGGCAGGTCTACTATAATACAGACCAGGTCTATTATAATACAGACCAGGTCTATTAAAATACAGGCCAGGTCTATTATAATACAGGCCAGGTCTGTTATAATACAGGCCAGGTATATTATAATACAGGCCAGGTCTACTATAATACAGGCCAGGTCTATTATAATACAGGCCAGGTCTACAGGCCAGGTCTATTATAATACAGGCCAGGTCTATTATATTACCGACCAGGTCTATTATAATACAGGCCAGCTCTACTATAATACAGGCCAGATCTATTATAATACAGTCCAGATCTACAGGCTAGGTCTATTATAATACATGTCAGGTCCATTATAATACAGACCAGGTATATGAAAGTATAGGCCAGGTCTGTTATAATACAGGCCAGTTCTATTATAATACAGGCTAGGTGTGTTATAAGACAGGCCAGGTCTATTATAATACAGAACAGGTCTATTATAATGCAGGCCTGGTCTACAGGCCAGGTCTATTATATTACAGGCCAGGTATATTATAATACAGGCCAGGTCTTTTATAGTACAGGACAGGTCTACAGACCAGGTCTACTATAATACAGTACTGGTCTATTATAATACAGGACAGGTCTACATGCCAGGTCTATTATAATACAGTCCATGTCCTTATAATACAGTCCATGTCCTTATAATACAGACCAGGTCTATTATAATAAAGGCCAGGTCTACAGGCCAGGTCTACAGACCAGGCCTGTTTTAATACAGGCCAGGTCTACTGTAATACAGACAGGGTCTATTATAATACAGGCCAGGTCTACAGGCCAGGTCTACAGGCTAGGCCTATTAAAATACAGGCCAGGTCTACTGTAATACAGACCACGTCTATTATAATACAGACCAGGTCTATTATAATACAGGCCAGGTCCATTATAATACAGGCCAGGTCTACAAACCATGTCTATTATAATACAGGCCAGGTCTACTATAATACAGGCTAGGTCTATTATAATACAGGCCTGGTTTACTATAGTAAATGACAGGTCTACAAACCATGTCTATTATAATACAGGCCAGGTCTACTATAATACAGGCTAGGTCTATTATAATACAGGCCAGGTCTACAGGCCAGGTCTATTGTAATACAAGCCAGGTCCATTATAATACAGGCCAGGTCTATTATAGTACAGACCAGGTCTATTATAGCACAGGCCAGGTCTATTACAATAGAGGCCAGGTATATTATAATATAGGCCAGGTCTCGTATAATACAGGCCAGGTCTATTATAAAACAGTGGAAGGTCTACAATAATACAGACCATGTCTATTATAATACAGACCAGGTCTATTATAATACAGACCAGGTCTATTATAATACAGGCCAGGTATCTTATAATACAGAACAGGTCTATTATAATACAGGCCAGGTCTATAAAAGTACAGTTCTACAGACCAGGTATATTATAATACAGGCCAGCTCTACTATAATACAGGCCAGATCTATTATAATACAGGCCAGGTCTATTATAATACATGCCAGGTCCATTATAATACAGACCAGGTATATTATAGTACAGGCCAGGCCTATTATAATACATGCCAGGTCTACTGTAATACAGACCAGATCTATTATAATACAGGCCATGTCTATTATAAAACAGGGCAGGTCTATTATAATACAAGCCAGGTCTGTTATAATACAGGCTAGGTCTATTATAATACAGGCCAGGTCTACTATAGTACAGGACAGGTCTACAGACAAAGTCTATTATAATACAGGCCAGGTCTACTATAATACAGGCCAGGTCTATTATAATACAGGCCAGGTCTACAGGCCATGTCTATTATAATACAGAACAGGTCAATTATAATACAGGCCAGGTATATTATAATACAGACCAGGTCTATTATAGTACAGGCCAGGTCTATTACAATACAGAACAGGTCTACAGCCCAGGTCTATTATAATACAGGCCAGGTCCCTTACATTACAGACCAGGTATATTATAACACAGGCCAGGTCTATTGTAATACAGGCCAGGTCTATTATAGTACAGACCAGGTCTATTATAATACAGGCCAGGTCTGTAAAAGTACATGTCTACAGACCAGGTCTATTATTATACAGTCCAGGTCTACTATAATACAGGCCAGATCTATTATAATACAGGCCAGGTCCATTATAATACAGTTCAGGTCTATTATAATACAGACCAGGTATATTATAGTACAGGCCTGGTCTGTTATAATACAGGCCAGGTATATTATAATACAGACCAGGTCTCGTATAATACAGGCCATGTCTATTATAATAAATGCCAGTTCTATTATAATACAGGCTAGGTCTCGTATAATACAGGCCATGTCTATTATAATAAATGCCAGTTCTATTATAATACAGGCTAGGTCTATTATAATACAGGCCAGGTCTATTATAGTACAGGACAGGTCTACACGCCAGGTCTATTATAATACAGGCCAGGTCTATTATAATACAGACAAGGTCTACAGGCCAGGTCTCATATAATACAGGCAGGTCTATTAAAATACAGTCCAGGTCTATTATAATACAGGCCAGGTCTACAGGCCAGGTCTATTATAATACAGACCAGGTCTATTATAATACAGGCCAGGTCTACTATAATACAGGCCAGATCTATTATAATACAGGCTAGGTCCATTATAATACAGTTCAGGTCTATTATAATACAGGCCAAATCTATTATAATACAGGCTAGGTCTATTATAATACAGACCAGGTATATTATAATGCAGGCCAGGTCTACGGGCAAGGTCTATTATAGTACAGGACAGGTGTACAGGCCAGGCCTACTATAAAACATACCAGGTCTACAGGCCAGGTCTATTATAATACAGACCATGTCTATTATAATACAGACCAGGTCTATTATAATACAGACCATGTCTATTATAATACAGACCAGTTATATTATAATACAGGCCAGGTCTACAGGCCAGGTCTATTATAATACAGGCCAGGTCCATTATAATACAGGCCAGGTCTATTATAGTACAGGCAAGGTCTATTATAATACAGACCAGGTCTATTATAATATTAGCCAGGTCTATCATAATAAAGGCCAGGTCTATTATAAGACAGGCCAGGTGTATTATAATACAAACCAGGTCTATTAATAATAAAGACCAGGTATATTATAATACAGACCAGGTCTATTATAATACAGACCAGGTCTATTATATTACATGCCGGGTCTACAATAGTACAGGGCAGGTCTATTACAATACAGGCCAGGTCTATTATAATACAGACCAGGTCTATTATAATACAGGCCAGGTCTATTATAATACAGGCCAGGTCTATTATAATACAGAACAGGTCGATTATAATACAGGCCAGGTCTATTATAATACAGGCCAGGTCTATTATAATACAGGCCAGGTATATTATCATACAGGCCAGGTCTATTACAATACAGGCCAGGTCTATTATAATACAGACCAGGTCTATTATAATACAGGCCAGGTGTATATAATGCAGACCAGGTCTATTATATTACATGCCGGGTCTACAATAGTACAGGGCAGGTCTATTAGAATACAGTCCAGGTCTATTGTAATACAGGCCAGGTCTACAGACCAGGTCTATTATAATACAGACCAGGTCTATTATAATACAGGCCAGGTATATTATAATACAGGCCAGGTCTATTATAATACAGACCAGGTCTATTATAATACAGGCCAGGTATATTATAATATAGGCCAGGTCTCGTATAATACCGGCCGGGTCTATTATAATACAGGCCAGGTCTATTATGATACAGGCCAGGTCTATTATAATACAGGCCAGGTCCTTTATAATAAAGGCCAGGTCTACAGGACAGGTACATTAAATTCCAGGCCAGGTCTATTATAATACAGGCCAGGTCTATTATAATACAGGCCAGATCTATTATAATACAGGCCAGGTCCATTATAATACAGTTCAGGTCTATTATAATACAGACCAGGTATATTATAGTACAGGCTAGGTCTGTTGTAATACAGGCCAGGTATATTATAATACAGTCCAGGTCTCGTATAATACAGGCCATGTCTATTATAATAAATGCCAGTTCTATTATAATACAGGCTAGGTCTATTATAAGACAGGCCAGGTCTATTATAATACAGACCAGGTCTATTATAATGCAGGCCAGGTCTACACGCCAGGTGTATTATAATACAGGCCAGGTCTATTATAGTACAGGACAGGTCTACAGGCCAGGTCTATTATAATACAGGCCAGGTCTAATATTATGCAGGCCAGGTCTATTATAATACAGACCAGGTCTGTTATAACACAGGCCAGGTCTATAAAAGTACAGGTCTACAGACCAGGTCTATTATAATAAAGGCCAGGTTTACTATAATACAGACCAGGTATATTATAATAAAGGCCAGGTCTAAAGGCCAGGTCTATTATAATACAGGCCAAGTCTATTATAGTACAGGACAGGTCTACAGGCCAGGTCTACTATAATACAGACCAGGTCTATTATAATACAGGCCAGGTCTACAGGCCAGGTCTATTATAATACAGACCAGGTCTATTATAATACAGAACAGGTCTATTATAATACAGGCCAGGTCTATTATAATACAGGCCAGGTCTATTATAATACAGAACAGGTCTATTATAATACAGGCCAGGTCTATAAAAGTACAGGTCTACAGACCAGGTCTATTATAACACAGATCAGTTCTATTATAATACAGGCCAGGTGTATATAATGCAGAGCAGGTCTATTATATTACATGCCGGGTCTACAATAGTACAGGGCAGGTCTATTACAATACAGGCCAGGTCTATTATAATACAGACCAGGTCTATTATAATACAGGCCAGGTGTATATAATGCAGACCAGGTCTATTATATTACATGCCGGGTCTACAATAGTACAGGGCAGGTCTATTAGAATACAGTCCAGGTCTATTGTAATACAGGCCAGGTCCTTTATAATAAAGGCCAGGTCTACAGGACAGGTACTTTAAATTCCAGGCCAGGTCTATTATAATACAGGCCAGGTCTATTATAATACAGGCCAGATCTATTATAATACAGGCCAGGTCTATTATAATACAGACCAGGTCTATTATAATACAGGCCAGGTATATTATAATATAGGCCAGGTCTCGTATAATACCGGCCGGGTCTATTATAATACAGGCCAGGTCTATTATGATACAGGCCAGGTCTATTATAATACAGGCCAGGTCCTTTATAATAAAGGCCAGGTCTACAGGACAGGTACTTTAAATTCCAGGCCAGGTCTATTATAATACAGGCCAGGTCTATTATAATACAGGCCAGATCTATTATAATACAGGCCAGGTCCATTATAATACAGTTCAGGTCTATTATAATACAGACCAGGTATATTATAGTACAGGCTAGGTCTGTTATAATACAGGCCAGGTATATTATAATACAGTCCAGGTCTCGTATAATACAGGCCATGTCTATTATAATAAATGCCAGTTCTATTATAATACAGGCTAGGTCTATTATAAGACAGGCCAGGTCTATTATAATACAGACCAGGTCTATTATAATGCAGGCCAGGTCTATTATAATACAGGCCAGGTCTATTATAGTACAGGACTGGTCTACAGGCCAGGTCTATTATAATACAGGCCAGGTCTAATATTATGCAGGCCAGGTCTATTATAATACAGACACGGGGCCTGACCAGTCACATGCTCGCCCCGGTAAGAATGGGGAGTGGGCTCAGGTCTCCAACCTGACTCCGCCACACTCCCCGTTTGCCCCCCAGCTAGCTGGCTATGGGAAACACAGCAAAGAAAACAAATGAATGCATCAGAAAACAATAATACGTGGATTTACGTTACATGGGGACGTTCAAATTCACCGGCATCATACTCTCTCCCTCCTTGTAAAGAAATTTGAGATCTGTATATAATGACAAGATGTTGCAAATTTCTTTGCAACTCTGCCTAGAAGGCCAGCATCCCGGAGTCACCTCTTCACTGTTGATGTTGAGACTGGTGTTTTGTGGGTACTATTTAATGAAGCTGCCAGTTGAGGAATTGTGAGGCATCTGTTTCTGAAACTAGACAGTCTACTGTACTTGTCCTCTTGCTCAGTTGTGCACCGGGGCCTCCCACTCCTCTTTCTATTCTGGTTAGAGCCAGTTTGCGCTGTTCTGTGAAGGGAGTAGTACACAGTGTTGTATGAGATCTTCAGTTTCTTGGCAATTTCTTGCATGGAATAGCCTTCATTTCTCAGAACAAGAAGAGACTGATGAGTTTCAGAAGAAAGTTATTTGTTTCTGGCCATTTTGAGCCTGTAATCGAACCCACAAATACTGACGCTCCAGATACTCAACTAGTCTAAAGAAGGCCAGTTTTATTGCTTCTTTAATGAGAACAACAGTTTTCAGCTGTGCTAGTGTAACAGATGTGAAATGGCTAGCTAGTTAGCGGTGGTGCGCACTAATAGCCCTTCAATCGGTGACGTCACTCGCTTTGAGACCTTGAAGTAGTGGTTCCTCTTGCTCAGCAAGGGCCGCGGCTTTTGTGGAGTGATGGGTAACGATGCTTCGTGGGTGACTGTTGTTGATGTGTGCAGAGGTTCTCTGGTTCGCGCCCGGGTTGGGGCGAGGGGACGGACTAAAGTTAAACTGTTACACTAACAAAGTGTAACAGGGTTTTCTAATGATTTTCTAATGATCAATTAGCCTTTTAAAATGATCAACTTGGATTAGCTAACACAACATGCCATTGGAACACAGGAGGGATGGTTGCTGATAATGGGCCTCTGTACGCCTATGTAGATATTCCATAAAGAAATCTGCCGTTTCCAGCTACAATAGTCATTTACAACATTAACAATGTCTACACTGTATTTCTAATAAAGTTGATGTTATTTTAATGGGCAAAATATAAGATTTTCTTTCAAAAACAAGAACATTTCGAAGTGACCGCAAACTTTTGAACGGTAGTGCACATACAGTAACATAGGGCTGTAACCCAAACAAAGAGTGAGGTGTAAACCTTTAAAAAATACACGGGACGAGACCCGTAATAACAAGTGCACACTAACACGGTAACACGAAAGCCGACACAACAGAGCACAGGTATTCAAGACCAACGGACATGGAACCATAATCAACAAGGACAATGGCGAACACAGGGCACATAAATAACACACTAATCAGGGGGAATGGGAACCCGGGTGTAATGAGACAAGACAGTCCGGGGTCGGTGGTAATGAGTCCAGGTCAGTGACGCCTAGAAGGCCGGTGACGTGGACCTACGGAGCTGGTGAACGGAAAGAGCAGCAGTACCGCGGGAATCCGTGACAACGCAACATCTTTTAAAATTGTCCGACCTCCTAGGCTGCATCCTCCTCTAACTGTAGAGAGGGCTTCCCTGGACCTCTGTCTCTCTATCCATTCCTCTAACTGTAGAGAGGGCTTCCCTGGACCTCTGTCTCTCTATCCATTCCTCTAACTGTAGAGAGGGCTTCCCTGGAGGAGAGCTGATCCTAGACCCAATGTCTCTCTATCCATTCCTCTAACTGTAGAGAGGGCTTCCCTGGACCTCTGTCTCTCTATCCATTCCTCTAACTGTAGAGTGGGCTTCCCTGGACCTCTGTCTCTCTATCCATTCCTCTAACTGTAGAGAGGGCTTCCCTGGACCTCTGTCTCTCTATCCATTCCTCTAACTGTAGAGAGGGCTTCCCTGGAGGAGAGCTGATCCTAGACCCAATGTCTCTCTATCCATTCCTGGCAGTGTACATGTTTATTCCAACCCAGCACCAACACATTTGAATAAACTAATCACCAAGCCTTGGATTATTTGAACAATTTGGGATATTCCACCTTATTACATGGCTTAGAATGATCTATTCTATCTGTTCTTCCTGGCTACAGTGTGTGCAGTGCGTGTTCAGTCTGTCTGAGCGGGTGTGAGTGTGCAGTGTGTGTGTGTGTATGTGTGTGTGTGTGTGTGTGTGTGCACAGTGTATGTGTGTGTGTGCGCAGTGTGTGTGTGCGTGTGTGTGCGCAGTGTGTGTGTGTGTGTGTGTGTGTGTGTGTGTGTGTGTGTGTGTGTGTGTGTGTGTGTGTGTGTGTGTGTGTGTGTGTGTGTGTGTGTGTGTGTGTGTGTGTGTGTGTGTGTGCAGTATATGTGTGTGTGTGTGCAGTGTATGTGTGTGTGTGTGCAGTGTATGTGTGTGTGTGTGCAGTGTATGTGTGTGTGTGTGTGTGTGTGTGTATGTGCAGTGTGTGGGTACTGATGGCTGTGTCAGAGTGCCTTTCAGTTTCATTTGGGCCCCAGGAAATTTTCCACTGTTGGTATTTCCACTCCAGGTGATTCATCAAGAGGGTGCTAAACAGGGTGTGTGTGTGGCGCTGCTACTAAATGAATATAGCAGATACATGGGGGCTGTGTGTGTGTGTCTGTGCACAGCTGTGTTAATGCTGAGCTAGAATAAATCCTCATCCCAACAAGAGTTAATCCTGCTTGTTCAAGCTTCACTACACTATCTCCCATCCTCTCTCCTGCTCTCTTCACTATCTCCCATCCTCTCTCCTGCTCTCTTCACTATCTCCCATCCTCTCTCCTGCTCTCTCTCCACTATCTTCCATCCTCACCTGCTCTCTCTCTTCACTATCTCCCGTCCTCTAGTTCTTTCCATTCAGTCTACCCACCAAAGTCTAGCTGGATGAGAATCAATGCCACAAAGCCGATAAGATAGACAGATGGACAGAATGAGACAGACAGACATACAGAAACTATAGATAGATGATAGATAGATCCAGGGTAACAGATTGTAGTTGATCAAGGCCAGAAGCAGGTACCATATTGCTGTCCAGTGAACTGCTGCCTTGACCAGCTTCTGTGTGTTTTTAAAAGCTCTACCTCAGCTCCTAACCCTATCTCCTAACCCTAGCACCTAACTCCTAACTCCTACCCCTAGCACCTAACTCCTAACTCCTACCCCTAACACCTAACTCCTAACTCCTACCCCTAGCTCCTAACTCTAGCTCCTAACCCTAGCTCCTAACCCTAGCTTCTACCTCCTAACCCTAGCTTCTACCTCCTAACCCTAGCTCCTAACTCCTAACCCTAGCTCCTAACTCCTAACCCTAGCTCCTAACTCCTAACCCTAGCTCCTAACCCTAGCTCCTAACCCTAGCTCCTAACCCTAGCTCCTAACCCTAGCTCCTAACCCTAGCTCCTAACCCTAGCTCCTAACCCTAGCTCCTAACCCTAGCTCCTAACCCTAGCTCCTAACCCTAGGTCCTAACAGTAACCCTAGCTCCTACCTCCTAACCCTAGCTCCTACCTCCTAACCCTAGCTCCTACCTCCTAACCCTAGCTCCTACCTCCTAACCCTAGCTCCTAACCCTAGCTCCTACCTCCTAACCCTAGCTCCTAACCCTAGCTCCTAACCCTAGCTCCTAACCCTAGCTCCTAACAGTAACCCTAGCTCCTAACCCTAGCTCCTACCTCCTAACCCTAGCTCCTACCTCCTAACCCTAGCTCCTACCTCCTAACCCTAGCTCCTAACCCTAGCTCCTAACTCCTAACCCTAGCTCCTAAAAGTAACCCTAGCTCCTAAGCCTAGCTCCTAAGCCTAGCTCCTAACCCTAGCTCCTAAAAGTAACCCTAACTCCTAACCCTAGCTCCTAACCCTAGCACCTAACCCTAGCTCCTAACCCTAACCCTAGCTCCTAACCTTTAAACCTAACCCCTATCTCCTAACCTTATCCCTAGGTCCTAACCCTAAATCCTAACTCCTAACCCTAGGGACTAACCCTAAGTCCTAACCCTAAATCCTAACTCCTAACCCTAAGTCCTAACTCCTAACCCCTAACCCTAGGTCCTAACCCTAGGTCCTAACTCCTAACCCTAAATCCTAACTCCTAACCCTAGGTGTTACGCACGCCTCTAAGAAGAGGGAACGCAACACCCTGCTACAACTCAACTCCCTGTCAAGTGAAAGAGGTATGGGACTGTAGGTGTGAGAAAGGACGACAAAGGCAGAATTTACCGTTACTAGGATTTATTTCCTTTACACGGTAATATGGGGAAAAGGGGCTGGACGGAACCAAAGCAAAGAAAGTAAATATCAAAGCCTCCCCCTCTCCTATCTAACCTGCCTACCCACTACTTACCTAATTTAGCACCGCCTGGTGCGCTAACCAAAATACAGTGGGTGGTCCGCCCAGGTCTTACCTAGTGTGCCTAGACAATGAATATACTACGGGTATATGTATGCCCACGGGCCTCTTGCCTAAGCACTCCCTAGGTGCCTTCCCCTTCCCCCCTGGGAACAAATGAAACAGAATATCAAACAATCCACTTCACAACAAAACTGAGAAAACTAACTCAGGCCATTAAAGAAGCTCTGACAAAGCAACAAACACAGAACATACCAAAGCTGCTACCAACAACAACTAACCTAGTACATACTCACGACCAACATGCCATAACCCTCAGCCATAAACCTCTCAACAATGATCTCAGCCTACAATGATCTCAGCCTACAATGATCTCAGCCTACAATGATCTCAGCCTACAATGATCTCAGCCTACAATGATCTCAGCCTACAATGATCTCAGCCTACAATGATCTCAGCCTACAATGATCTCAGCCTACAATGATCTCAGCCTACAATGATCTCAGCCTGCCTATGATCTCTCTCTCTCTGAACAGAACACTGGCTTATATAGCTTCAGGTGGCAATGGTAATTAGACAGCTGTATCCTAACGAGGGGGCGGGGTCTGCTCTCCAATCATCAATTGGGGCCAACCAATCAGCTGCTTGGGGAGAAATTCCAGGAAACCATCCCCTGAAACACACACTCAAATACAAAACTACAACACAGAAACTGGGGAAGGTAACACTAGGTCCTAACTCCTAACCCCAAATGCTAACTCCTAACCCTAAAAACTAACTCCTAACCCTAATTCCTAACTCCTAACCCTAAATCCTATTTCCTAACCCTAAATCCTAACTCCTAACCCTAAAACTAACTCCTAACCCTAAATCCTAACTCCTAACCCTAAATCCTAACTCCTAACCCTAAAAACGAACTCCTAACCCTAAATGCTAACTCCTAACCCTAAAAACTAACTCCTAACCCTAAATCCTAACTCCTAACCCTAAATCCTAGCTCCTAACCCTAGGTCGTAACTCCTAACCCTAAATCCTAACTCCTAACCCTAGGTCCTAACTCCTAACCCTAACTCCTAGCTCCTAACCCTAACTCCTAACTCCTGACCCTAGGTCCTAACTCCTAACCCTAAATCCTAACCCTTACCCTAAATCCTAACCCTAACCCTAGGACCTAACTCCTAACCCTAGGTCCTAACTCCTAACTCCTAACCCTAACTCCTAACTCCTAACCCTAGGTCCTAACTCCTAACCCTAGGTCCTACTTCCTAACCCTAGGTCCTAACTCCTAACCCTAACTCCTAGCTCCTAACCCTAACTCCTAACTCCTAACCCTAGGTCCTAACTCCTAGGTCCTAACTCCTAGCTCCTAACTCCTAACCCTAACTCCTAACCCTAACTCCTAACCCTAACTCCTAACCCTAACTCCTAACTCCTAACTCCTAACCCTAACTCCTAACTCCTAACTCCTAACCCTAGGTCCTAACTCCTAACCCTAGGTCCTAACTCCTAACCCTAACTCCCAACCCTAACTCCTAACTCCTAACCCTAACTCCTAACCCTAACTCCTAACCCTAACTCCTAACTCCTAACCCTAACTCCTAACTCCTAATCCTAGGTCCTAACTCCTAACCCTAACTCCTAGCTCCTAACCCTAACTCCTAACTCCTAACTCCTAACCCTAGGTCCTAACTCCTAACCCTAACTCCTAACTCCTAACCCTAGGTCCTAACTCCTAACCCTAACTCCTAACCCTAACTCCTAACCCTAACTCCTAACCCTAACTCCTAACTCCTAACCCTAACTCCTAACTCCTAACCCTAGGTCCTAACTCCTAACCCTAGGTCCTAACTCCTAACCCTAGGTCCTAACTCCTAACCCTAACTCCTAACCCTAACTCCTAACTCCTAACCCTAACTAGTAGCTCCTAACCCTAACTCCTAGCTCCTAACCCTAACTCCTAACCCTAACTCCTAACCCTAACTCCTAACTCCTAACCCTAACTCCTAACTCCTAACTCCTAACCCTAACTCCTAACTCCTAACCCTAACTCCTAGCTCCTAACCCTAACTCCTAACTCCTAACCCTAGGTCCTAACTCCTAACCCTAACTCCTAACTCCTAACTCCTAGAAATATAATGTTACCTTTTGGACCAACAGCATGTCCCCAGTTTTAGATTGTTTACTATTCTGGTCCGAGTATATATATATACACACACGCACACGCACACGCACACGCACACGCACACGCACACGCACACGCACACGCACACACACACACACACACACACACACACACACACACACACACACACACAGATAATGGGAAAAACGTATGTAATAAATGTATCACTAGCCACTTTAAACAAAGCCACTTTATATAATGTTTACATACCCTACATTACTCATCTCATATGTATATACTGTACTCTATACCATCTACTGCATCTTGCCTATGCCGTTCTGTACCATCACTCATTCATATATTTATATTTCCATATTCTAATTAATTCCTTTACACGTGTGTGTATAAGGTAGTTGTTGTGGAATTGTTAGATTACTTGTTAGATATTACTGCACGGTCTGAACTAGAAGCACAAGCATTTCACTATACTCGCATTAACATCTGCTAACCATGTGTAAGTGACAAATACAATTTGATTTGATTTGACACACACACACGTCTCCCTGGCAGGCAGGAAGTGAGAAGATTAGACTTGATGACAAAACAAAGGGAGGGTTAGTCAGCGTGTGTGTGTGTGTGTGTGTGTGTGTGTGTGTGTGTGTGTGTGTGTGTGTGTGTGTGTGTGTGTGTGTGTGTGTGTGTGTGTGTGTGTGTGTGTGTGTGTGTGTGTGTGTGTGTGTACGTGCGTGCATGTTTTTGTGTCTCTGTGAGTGTGTATTTGTGTGTACAGTATATACAGTATGTGTTCTTCTCACATTCTGTCTGTGTGATTGTGTGTCTATTTGACTGTGTGTCTGTGTCACTGTGTGACTGTCTGACTGTCTGACTGTGTGACTGTGGGACTGTCTGACTGTGTGACTGTGTGAATGTGTGAATGTGTGGCTGTGTGTCTGTGTCACTGTGTGACTGTCTGACTGTGTGACTGTGGGACTGTCTGACTGTGTGACTGTGTGAATGTGTGGCTGTGTGTCTGTCTGACTGTGTGTCTGTGTGACTGTGTGTCTGTGTCACTGTGTGTCTGTCTGACTGTGGGACTGTCTGTCTGTGGGACTGTCTGACTGTGTGTCTGTGGGACTGTGTGTCTGTGGGAATGTCTGACTCTCTGACTGTGTGTCTGTGGAACTGGCTGACTATATGTCTGTCTGACTGTGTGTCTGTCTGACTGTGTGTCTGTGGGAATGTCTGACTATCTGACTGTGTGTCTGTGGGACTGCCTGACTGTGTGTCTGTCTGAATGTGTGTCTGTGGGAATGTCTGACTGTGTGTCTGTGGGAATGTCTGACTCTCTGACTGTGTGTCTGTGGGAATGTCTGACTCTCTGACTGTGTCTGTGGGAATGTCTGACTCTCTGACTGTGTGTCTGTGGGAATGTGTGACTGTGTGTCTGTGTCTCTTTGTGACTGTGTGACTGTGTGAATGTGTGTCTGTGTCTCTATGTGACTGTGTGACTGTCTGACTGTGTTTCTGTGTGACTGTCTGACTGTGTGTCTGTGGGAATGTCTGACTGTGTGACTGTCTGACTGTTTGTCTGTGGGAATGCCTGACTGTGTGTCTGTGGGAATGTCTGACTGTGTGACTGTGTGTCTATGGGAATGTCTGACTGTGTGTCTGTGGAACTGTCTGACTGTGTGTCTGTGGGAATGTCTGACTGTGTGACTGTCTGACTGTGTGTCTGTGGGACTGTCTGACTGTGTGTCTGTGGGAATGTCTGACTGTGTGTCTGTGGAACTGTCTGCCTCTGTGTCTGTGGGAATGTCTGACTGTGTGTCTGTGTGTCTGTGGGACTGTCTGACTGTGTGTCTGTGGGACTGTCCGACTGTGTGTCTGTGGGAATGTTTGACTGTGTGTCTGTGGGACTGTCTGACTGTCTGACTGTGTGTCTGTGGGACTGTCTGACTGTGTGCCTGTGTGTCTGCGTGACTGTGGGTCTGTCTGACTGTGTGACTGTGTGACTGTGTATGTGTGTCTGTGTGCCTGTGTGTCTGTCTGACTGTGTGACTGTGTGACTGTCTGGCTGTGTGTCTATGTGACTGTCAGACTGTGCGATTGCATGGCTGTGTGACTGTGTGACTGTGTGTCGTTGTGTCTATGTGACTGTCAGACTGTCTGATTGTGTGTCTGTGTGACTATGTGACTGTGTGTCTGTGTGTCTGTGGGACTGTCTGACTGTGTGTCTGTGTGTCTGTGTGTCTGTGCGACTGTGTGGCTGTGTGTCTGTGTGTCTGTGGGTCTGTCTGACTGTGTGTCTGTGTGTCTGTGGGACTGTCTGACTGTGTGTCTGTGTGTCTGTGGGTCTGTCTGACTGTGTGTCTGTGTGTCTCTGTGCCTGTGTGTCTGTGGGTCTGTCTGACTGTGTCTGTGTGTCTGTGTGTCCGTGTGCCTGTGTGTCTGTGGGTCTGTCTGACTGTGTGTCTGTGGGTCTGTCTGACTGTGTGTCTGTGTGTCTGTGTGCCCGTGTGACTGTGTGTCTGTGTGTCTGTGTGTCTGTGTGTCTGTGTGTCTGTGTGTCTGTGTGTCTGTGTGTCTGTGTGCCTGTGTCCCTGTGTGCCTGTGTGTTTGTGTGTCTGTGTGCCTGTGTGTCTGTGTGTCTGTGTGTCTGTGTGTCTGTGTGTCTGTGGGTCTGTCTGACTGTGTCTGTGTGTCTGTGTGTCCGTGTGCCTGTGTGTCTGTGGGTCTGTCTGACTGTGTGTCTGTGGGTCTGTCTGACTGTGTGTCTGTGTGTCTGTGTGCCCGTGTGACTGTGTGTCTGTGTGTCTGTGTGTCTGTGTGTCTGTGTGCCTGTGTGCCTGTGTACCTGTGTGCCTGTGTGTCTGTGTGCCCGTGTGCCCGTGTGACTGTTTGTCTGTGTGTCTGTGTGTCTGTGTGTCTGTGTGTCTGTGTTCCTGTGTGTCTGTGTGTCTGTGTGTCTGTGTGTCTGTGTTCCTGTGTGTCTGTGTGACTGTGTGTCTGTGTGTCTGTGTTCCTGTGTGTCTGTGTGACTATGTGTATAGTCGGTCGAGACATTCCAATTAGTTTGACTGCGAGAGAACAAAATTGTCACCTCCTTGGAGTAGGCAGTGAGTATTAAAGTGCTGATTTTACTATTGCCAGGCTCATTATTACATATCTCCCCTATTTAACACGTATCACCATAATTAGAATCAGCTGTAACAGCAGAGATTATCAGGTTCCAACCACTCCTATGAAATGTAAGCCTTTTGTTAATATTATATCAACGCTCCTCCTACAATGTGTTGGCACTGTTTATAGATACTAGATTAAAACCACAAAACTTTCTGTCTTCTAATCCTTTCTCTGGGTTTTTACAGAATTTATCCTGATTCCTGGCGTATAGAATTCATGGCCGTGGCAGATAAGCCATTCTCTCAACTGAATGGTGTGAGTTTTTTTTAACATCAGTTAAGCCACCCAGAACTTAACTTACATATACAATACGAATCAATGGGTCCAGCATTCTCCCAGTCCCATCGTGGTATGGGGGAATCACTGCAAAGTGTCTGGGTCCTCCACCTCGCCCTCACCCACTGCAAGAACACACACACACTAACACACAACATATACGGACACACACGACTTATGTGCACACACACACACACAAACACACACACACAAACTCTCTCAGTCCCTCTCCTTGTGATAGTGAAAGTGCCGATTTCTCTATATGTCTGTACAGCTGCCCTTATTTATGAAGTGAGCTGAGGCTTTTATCCTCATCGTTCGCCTCTCTCCCCTGCTGGTTTGTGTGTGTCAAAGCGCTGTAATTTGGCTCAACGTATGGCCCAGCACGCCAGAGTTAATGAGGGGCTGTTTGAGAGATAAATGCATGTGAATAATCATGAGCGAGTGAGAGGCCCCCCATCAATATGAAAACTCTAGTCAATTTGTTCAATCAGGCTCTCTGCTGTGTATATGTGAATGTGTTTGTGTGCTTTTATGAATGCGCTTTTGTGTGTGTGTTCTTGTGTGTGTGTTAAAACTTCTTAAATATAACTCAATTGAATCGAAAATCGAATCTACGTAACCTCCAAAAGTAATTATTTTATCATGAGAGTGCCAAGACCAGCAACTAGTAAGACTGCATACTCCAAGAAAGTTTCAAATAAATTGCAGAGGTGTAGTCACTTTTGAGAACACAAGCTGTAGTACACAGTACAACTACAGTGTCATTAAATATTTATATGATGTATTTCATATTCAACAAAACTGTATGAATAAGGCTTGAAATGACTTATATTTTTTCTAAATATAGTAGAATCAATTTTTAAAATGACTAACTATAAGATTTCACCTTTCTTATGAACGTAAAATACATATTTATATATTTAGTGTTAGAGAAAATGTGCATATTTCCTGAAGGGCTCTCTTGATCAAAACGTTTGCCCAATCACTGTGAACATCTCACTGAGCCCTAGCTTGGCTTCCTGAACTAGTTAGTAACTCACCTTTCACTTCATATTAATCGTGTCCATCTATGACAAACAGAAAGAGTTTCTTGTTTAAAATCTATAAATTATTTTTGATTACTGGCTATAAATCGATCTCTGAATGTGCTACAGCAACAAAACCACTCTCTCCTGCTGCATTACGATGTAAGGATTCCAGGCATATGAGTGGCTCTGTGGCTGTGACCTAAGGTTCAGCCAGGAGAAGATGAACAGTCGGAAGAGCAAATGAAGCAGCTTCAATTGGTGTCAAATTTCACATCCTGCTTCACACAGGCGGTGGAGACATACTCCTGTGTCCATGAGAATCGGGGCTACCGCTCAATGCAAGCCATTTCCATCTATTGTGTCCATATACTGATTTATAAGTGAAAATGTCGAACGGAACTGGTACTAGAACCACGCAGGGCCCCAAAACAGGGGACTTGACATCTAAGAGGTATTAAGTGTCTTGTTTTTTATTTTTTATTATTTAACCTTTATTTAACCAGGTAGGCCAGTTGAGAACAAGTTCTCATTTACAACTGCGACCTGGCCAAGATAAAGCAAAGCAGTGCGACACAAACAACAACACAGAGTTACACATAAACAAACGTACAGTCAATAACACAATAGAAAGAAAAAAAATCTATGTACAGTGTGTGCAAATGTAGAAGAGTAGGGAGGTAGGCAATAAATAGGCCGTAGAGGGGAAATAATAACAACTTAGCATTAACACTGGAGTGATAGATGTGCAGATGATGATGTGCAAGTAGAGATACTGGGGTGCAAAAGAGACGGAGGATAAGTAATAATATGGGGATGAGGTAGTCGGGTGTGCTATTTACAGATTTGCTGTGTACAGTTACAGTGATCGGTAAGCTGCTCTGACAGCTGATGCTTAAAGTTAGTGAGGGAGATATGAGTCTATAGCTTCAGTGGTTTTTGCAATTCGTTCCAGTCATTGGCAGCAGAGAACGGTAAGGAAAGGCGGCCAAAGTAAGTGTTGGCTTTGGGGATGACCAGTGAAATATACCTGCTGGAGTGCGTGCTACGGGTGGGTGTTGCTATGGTGACCAGTGAGCTGAGATAAGGCGGGGCTTTACCTAATCAGGCTGTTTGTCTTCTGGCTGTGAGGAATCAGGCTGTTTGTCTTCTGGCTGTGAGGAATCAGGCTGTTTGTCTTCTGGCTGTGAGGAATCAGGCTGTTTGTCTTCTGGCTGTGAGGAATCAGGCTGTTTGTCTTCTGGCTGTGAGGAATCAGGCTGTTTGTCTTCTGGCTGTGAGGAATCAGGCTGCTTGGCTTCTGGCTGTGAGGAATCAGGCTGTTTGCTCAGAATACTGAGAGAGGATTTCTGTTGAAGGCCTCTGAGGGAACCACAATGTGTGTATTATGGAAGCCTGAAAAATGACACCTTGATGCAATATGCACTTGGTGTGTATGGAGGTAAGTACTGGATTATGTGGCTTTGGCAACTCAATCAGCTCTACTGAATCGCGGGTCCTGAATCGCGGGTCCTGTCTGCTAAACACACATATGTTTACATGTGTGCTGTGTTCCCATATGTTTATATGGCTGAAGGGGGATAGATATACAAACTTCCCTTCAATGCTTAGGGAAATAATATGGAGACGGTGAAGACATGCTGTTTGAGCCTGGGAAAAGTAAAAACTAAGGCCTCCATTCTCGAATCAGTGATATAGACTATGTTTAATAAGCCATTCAATAAACAACATAAGCAATACTTTTTTTGTTTGTTTAACCTTAATTTAACTGGCAAGGTAGTTAAGAACAACTTCTTATTTACAATGACGGCCTACCCGGGCCAAACCCCTCCCCTAACCCGGCCAAACCCTCCCCTAACCCGGACAACGCTGGGCCAATTGTGTGCCACCCTATGGGACTCCCAATCACGAGCGGTTGTGATACAGCTTGTGATTGAACCAGGGTTTGTGGTGATGCCTCTAGCACTGAGATGCAGTGCCTTAGACCGCTGCTCAATAGCATATAATGCTATACAAAATGTTATTTTTTCCGCACATAAAAACATTACAGTATTTTTCACATCAATATGCCCCTGAATCTTCTATAGGCCTTTGTTAAGCCAGAGCATGACATGAATAAAGTCAGTTACTGGATTGGCACTGATAATGGCTATTCATGCCACCACGCTGCCCCTACTGGTCTGATCTGTAATAGTAGGGGAGGTGGACAGACGGACAGACAGATAGGCATAGAGACAGGCCGGGAAGTAGACAGACAGACAGGCAGACCGGCAGACAGACAGGCATACAGGCAGGGGGGCTGGCTGTGAGGTAGGCAGGCAGTTAGATATGCAGGCAGATAGACATGCAGGCAGATAGACATGCAGGGAGGGAGGCAGACAGACGGACAGGCGGGCAGACAGATAGGTAGAGAGACAGGCAGGGAGGCTGGCAGACAGACCGGCATACATACAGACAGACAGGCAGGCAGGCAGACAGACAGGGAGAATATATGGCCTTTGTTATCATCAGAGTGTATAGGCTGTAGTCAGGATGATCTCCTCCCTATTCTAAACAGTACAATTAAAACAGGGGCCAGAGATGTTTAAGCATGCAGGAATCCTGGTGCTTGAACAAAGGGCCACTTTGCCCGTCGCTGCTATCAGGGTGGAGTGTAATGGTAGAAGTCAAAATAGGGCGATTCATTTACTCTCGTTGAGCTAAGTGCATTCTTGGCTCACAGAGGGGGTGCCATGCTCGGCAAAACCCAGAGAGCCCATTTGTGATTGCAAATGTCACCGCCTCGCATCTCTCAGCTATGGCCTACACCTCCACCACTCCTGTTTCGGTCACTGTGTTTACATCGCTCTCTTTCTCTCTCTCTCTCTGTCCATCCATCTTTTCAGCCTCTTCCACAACACAGGCTCTCTGTTTACCTCCCTCTCATCCCTCTCATTGTCTTCGATTCATCTATCTCTCTTTCTCTCTCTCTCTTTGTCCCTCTCTCATTCTCTTCCATCCCTCTCTCCCTCTTCAATTCCTCCTTCTCTCTTTGTCCCTCTCTCTAGATGTACGGTATGTGTTGTGTTATGACAAAGAGATGGATAGCTAATTAATAAGTGTGATAGGAGCAAACATGCATGTCTGCGCCTGAATACCGAGGCTGTTTCAGTCCAACAGTGTCTGTTTGCACTGCAAGCGGAGCAGCCCGAGGTTTGTGTGTCGCCACTCTATCACAAAACCAAACAGTGTACATTCGCTCTGGGCCGACACAATGTTCTATAAGGTGTGTGTGTGTGGAGCTGCCAACATAATGAATAGGCGGCTTAGCTCATGCATGCTAATGTTATGTTGTAAGCAATTTTGTTGACAACTGCTAATACTTCTTTCATATTATCATCAAAAGCAGCTAATACAACAGCCATTACTCCACGGCTCCCCATGCAAGACATGATGGATTGTGACCTTAGTATGGGTTAGCCTACTTTTGAAAGTTAAACAACCAGCAATAAATCAGGGAATTATTACAGTGCGTTTTAATTGGTTAAGGACTGTTTATTTCCTAAAGAGGTACAACAAATTGGGGTTTGTCACTTTTAAATTTGCAAAGTACATTTTTTATTACGAATGGCAGTTGAATATTACCTCTCCTTTGTCATGCAAAATACGCAACACACTGGCAATCTATTAATTGGACAAAAATGCGGTGCCAGCGCAAATCCCCCTCTTCCTCAGTGCAGGGGAGCGACTGGGTCTATTAGGAAAAGAGGGAACGGAGGAACAGAGGAGAGTGAAACACCTTGCCTCGCTCCATACCCACTTCTTTCTGGTGGAAATACAACCAGGGTTGGGTAGTAACGGATTACAAAAAAAAATATTGTGTAATCCGTTACATTACCAGCAAAACAATTTTGTAATCAGATTGCAGAGACCACTATGATGACACCAACATTTGATGCATTTGATAGATAGAGAGAAAAGAGTAGGAATAGGTTTTTGTAGGCTACAGTGCAAACTATGTCTTCCAATGGTACAACTACTGTGGGCATCAAAAATTTTACGAGCAACTTGAATAAAGGCTTGGACGACAGCAGTGCTGTAGCCTACGGGAGTTAAGGATATCACTTACGGCTATTATTGATATCTGCATAGCAATTATGTGAATCACACTGCTGCTCTCTAAATGATTTGCCCCTTATGGATTGCGGTTGTTGTGGATGGCTGTTCATAAATGTATAGGTATATTTTACCACAATAATGGTTGAATTGAAGAAGTGTAGGCTAAATTGTCTATCAATCCTTGTTTATGCGACCTGTGAACAGTCAGAGAAGAATGTGCTCTTGCAACAGATGCAAAATGCGGCACGCAGCCTATGGAATAAAAGTTTGAGGGAGTTCCTCCCTTGTAAATACAATATTTTTAAAGATTGCCTTTCGTGAACTAACACTCACATTTGACTTTTCCCCCCTGCTAGCACTGACTCTGCTGATAGCTACTTCATTGAGGGAAAATGTACTTACTATGACTGAGATGTGGTTGTCCCACCTAGCTATCTTAAGACGAATCCAATAACATGTAAATGTGGTTTTGGGATCCATAAATACAGTCAAAAACACGTTTCATTTAAGAAGACCAGGAGTAGGGCTTTTGTTGCTCAATCTAATTCCTGCTGATTCCAGAAAAGGTCCAAAGGACTAACGGACATGTGATTTTACTGTCACACTTTTGATAGACTTCAACAAATTATCGAGATATCAAAGTGTCACCCATAGAGCTCCTATTAAATTAATGAAGTATTCTTATTCCTAATTCTAAGGTGTCACCAACAAAAACATAAACAATAGGCCTGTAGCAAATGCATCATATGGAGTTGATTTTCACGGCATGCGAATAGTCACGTCACGTGGTAGTGCTCTAAGAACGTCATTCCATGAGAGAAGCATTTATTTTTCAACCCTGTATTTGAAGCAATCAGCCCAACCATTCCTCCATGACAAGAACATAAACAACAGAGGAAGCTCATACATTTTGGGTTGTGTTCGGGTAAAACAATTAGACTAATATGTACTGAACAAAATTATAAAAACAATTTCAACAATTTTACTGCATTACAGTTCATATAAGGAAATCAGGCCCTAATTTATTAATTTCACATGACTGGACAGGGGTGCAGCCATGGGTGGGTCTGGGAGGGCATAGGCCCACCCACTTAGGAGCCAGGCCCACCCACTGGGGTGCTAGGCCCAGCCAATCAGAATGAGTTTTCCCCACAAAGGGGCTTTATTACAGACAGAAATACTTCTCAGTTTCATCAGCTGTCCGGGTGGCTGGTCACAGACGATCCCACAGGTGAAGAAGCCGGATGTGGAGGTCCTGGGCTGGCGTGGTTACATCTGGTCTGCAGTTGTGTGGCTGGTTGGATGTACTGCCAAATTCTCTAAAATGAGGTTGGAGGTGGCTCATGGTAGCGAAATTAACATTAAATTATCTGGCAACAGCTCTGGTGGACATTCCTGCAGTCACCATGCCAATTGCAAGCTCCCTCAAAATGTGAGACATCTGTGGCTTTGTGTGGTGAGAAAAAACTGCACATTTTAGAGTGCCTTTTATTGTCCCCAGCATAAGGTGCACCTGTGTAATGATCATGCTGTTTAATCAGCTTCTTGATATGCCACACCTGTCAGGTGGATGGATAATCTTGGCAAAGGAGAAATGCTCACTAACAGGGATGTAAACAAATATGTGAATGAAATATGATATAAATAAGCTTTTTGTGCATGTGGAACATTTCTGGGATCTTATTTCAGCTCATGAAACATGGGACCAACACTTTACATGATGCGTTTATATTTTGGTTCAGTATATATTTCCATATTTCTAAGTCCTATTCTTGAAAATCCATGGATATTTAATTAATTGGAATGACTGGAAATCTGACAGACTGGTTTTTAATGTAAATATATAGCCTACTCTTTTTATTATCTGTATTGAATTAGAAGCAATGGGTTAGAAGCAACATTCATTGAAGGCCAGCTATGTAAACTTTAACAATCATGTCTTTCAATTGTAATATACATTTTTGTCTTCTTCTAATGCTTCTTAAGGGGAAAGTAGTCTAAAAGTAACTGAAAGTAAGCTAATTACGTTTCTGATTACATTTTTGGATAGGTAACTAATATCTGTAAAAGTAACCTCGTCCCTCTCTTCTCCCGCTCTTCCCCCTCTCTCTTCCCCTCTCTTCTCCCTCTCTTCTCACTCTCCTTCCCCTCTCTTCCCCCTCTCTTCTCCTTCTCTTCCCCGCTCTTTTCCCTCTCTTCTCCCTCTCGTCTCCCTCTTGTCTCCCTCTCTTTCCTTCTGTTCTCCCTCTCTTCTCCCTCTCTTCCCCCTCCTCTCTTCCCCCTCTCTTCCCTCTCTCTTCTCCTTCTCTTCCCCTCTCTTCCCCCTCTCTTCCCCTCTCTTCCCTCTCTCTTCCCTCTCTCTTCCCCCTCTCTCCTACCTCTCCCCCTCTCTTCTCCCTCTCTTCTCCCTCTCTTCTCTCTCTCTCCTCCCTCTCTTCCCCCTCTCTCCTATAGTTAATTAAGACAGTGTAAATATGAAGGACACGTGGTGATTATATGTGGCCCCCCTGTAGGTTTTTTACGGCTGCTTATTTTCATGGAGACAGTGGTGATTCATTGAATTGTTTGGAATCCCAAGTTCAACCTACTTTAACATGTCTTGCCAGTACAGTGTTGAACCAACCAGCCTATGCATTACACTTTGCATAGTCTTAGGAACTACTACATTCAATGTAATTGTGCGTGCCTGGGTCTATGCAGTAGAAACTTGATGTGTGTGAAGTGAGGTCTTAACATCAGTGACCATATTATGTAGTTAGTGGCCATGGCCAGTTGGACTAAAAGGACTCCAGTTAGATGCAGTTGTCTCATGTTTTTAACGGTCATCATTTGTATCTCATTTCTTTTGTGTCCCTTCTGTCTGGCGAATGGGTCATCATTGAGGCTCAGAGTTCAAGTGTTTTGATTGGTCAGTACATGAAGCTTGAGTGTTCTGGCTGGTCAGTGCACTTGGAGATGGAGTGTTTTGATTGGTCAGTACATGAAGCTTGAGTGTTCTGGCTGGTCAGTGCACTTGGAGATGGAGTGTTTTGATTGGCGTTGTCAGCTTCCCGATGTCGTCACTTTCCCCTATGTCCTGGTTTGGCAGCATGACGACATATTGCCAGCTGCTGGTGACAGGTTGCCACCCTGAGATGTCACAATCCTGTCCTGTGTGTCTAACCCCCGTCAACCCCCCCCCCCACCCCCATCTTCTTACGCCCGTCACTCACCCATTTCTCTCCGACGCCTCCTAGACCAATCAGCCGCCGTCTCCTGGGACATTATGTCACACATTTAAGGATGCATGACAAAGTGCTCCTTGATTTCCCAGTGGCCGCTATATGTAGCCTGCCCACTCTGCCATACTCACGCTCTCTCACACACACACACACACACACACACACACACACACACACACACACACACACACACACACACACACACACACACACACACACACACACACACACACACACACACACACACACACACACACACACACACACACACACACACACACACACACACACACACACACACACACATGCATGCATGTATTTACACATGCATGCACACGCACACACACACATTCACACACGCACAAATATACACACCCTTTCCATGTGACATAGGACACATGTCAGAGGACGACACGTCAGCAGTGTGTCTGGCAGTGCAGCCTGGGAGTTTGCAATGCTTTCTCTCATTTACATTAGCAATAAATTGCCATGGTTGAATAGCAACTCTTCACTAACACAGATGTTGAGAGAGTACATATTTCACCTATTGATTTTCGAGGTGGTTAAGTATTATTAAGTGGTTAAGTATTATTGGCAATGTAAGAAATATATGTATTTTTTAGAGGTACTTTGTTTACGATCATCAAAGTAAAGATGGAGTAATTGATATTCAAGCACAGCAAAATAAGTTTATCTCTCTCCAAAACAGTTTTATCTCACCTTTCAATGGAGTATGATGTCTGTTGGAATAGATATTCACTGTTTGTAAAGGTGCAGTTTTTTTCATTTAAAAGCAGGCCACCACATCAACAGGACACTAATAGCTGTCTCTCACCAGCAACTTCCAGGTCTAGTCCATTTTGGTCTGCCTCTCTACCTCCTTAGGGACATGGTCATGGTCCTAGACCTCCATGACAGTGAGAACTCACCTTCTGGTAAAGATCAAATCCTCTTTGATGTTGACATTTTCAAACAATAAGAAAAATACAGAGTTTGACCTTCCTGCGTTGTGTCCCTGTGAGAGTGAAAGAACTGTTCAATGAGAGGGAATGAACTCCACTGTGAGTAAATCAACAACACTAGGAGAGAGAATCAATTCCACTGAGAGAGAATCAATTCCACTATGAGAGAGAATCAATTCCACTGAGAGAGAATCAACTCCACTATGAGAGAGAATCAATTCCACTGAGAGAGAATCAACTCCACTATGAGAGAGAATCAATTCCACTGAGAGAGAATCAACTCCACTATGAGAGAGAATCAATTCCATTATGATAGAGAATCAACTCCACTATGAGGATCAACTGCACTATGAGAGTGAATCAACCATTTTGAGATATTTTCAACTGCACAATGAGAGAGAATTAACTGCAGTATGAGAGTGAATCAACCACTTTGAGAGATAATCAACTACATCATGAGAGGGAATCAACTCCACTATGAAATGATTAATCAACTACATCATGAGAGGGAATCAACTCCACTATGAAATGATCAACCACACTATGAGAGAGAATTAGCTGCACTATGAGAGAATATCAACTGCGCTATGAGAGAGAAGCAACTGCACTATGAGAAGAATCAACTCCACTATCAGAGAATCAACCATTTTATGAGAGAGAATCAACTCCACTATGAGTGAATCAACCACACTATGAGAGCAACTCAACTCCACTATAAAGGAATCAACCACACTCTGTGAGAGAATCAACCACACTATGAGAGCGAATCAACAGCACTATGAGAGAGAATGAACTTCACAATGAGTAAATCAACTGCACATTGAGAGAGAATCAACCATTTTGAGAAAGGAATTAGTCAAATGGAACTTTACCGATGTGATGTCAGAATGTCTCCCCTCTGAGAGCCATACAAAATAGAGATTGTGTTCCAGAAAAAAAGGCTATTTTGGCCTCTGTACCCAAAGCATTATGGGTATGTATTCACATGTGTGTAGAGAAGACTGAGTGTGTTCCTTCTCACTCGCAGACGGGGCTTTTATGCCGGATGAAAGCAGAACTTCAATTGGAGAGAGCTTCCAGCACTGTTGCACGGGGTTTAGTGAAGAAAGTGGCTAAAGTAATGCTGCAAAGCCATCTGTGTCATTACGGCCTTTCTCTAAAAATGCCTTGTTTATAATAGGCGACTGAGACAACAATTGCGGTGGAGTAGCTTTGAAGTGCGAACGTGTCTCTCTTGAGAGACTGGAGGGGATACAATGCGCCTAACATGTGACAGAGAAGTGCTGCATAATCCTTATAAAAGGAATAGCGAATCACAATAACAGGGGCGAGGGGGGGGGGGGGGTAATCTGATAGGGTTTGCAGTTATCAAAACAATCATAAAGAGTAGGAAGACAAAATCCCACCTCCTAGAACACAGCTGTCAATCAAAGCATTTCAATGGTTCCAAACAGGAGCCAATCGGCTTGTGCTCCAACGGTAGTTACATTTACCAGGCTTCTGTGGAAAGTGGGGAACGGAAAATATTTATGACAAAAATCCACTACTAATTCAACAACCAACACAGCTCTGGGCTTAAGAGGTAATACATTCATTGACCATACTCTCTCATCTTTTTTAAACGGCTGTTTTGGTAAAGAAGTAATCCCTGTGATAGAAAACAAAGTTGATGGATTAGCATTTTCTTTGTGAATACCAGGCCTGACATGCTCTAACTACCACGTGTGGCATGGTGCAGGTGCTGATTCTCAGTCTAAAGGGTGAAGTGAGATGCTGTCTGCAGGATGTCTCGTTGTGTGACTGTGTGTGTGTGTGTGTGTGTGTGTGTGTGTGTGTGTGTGTGTGTGTGTGTGTGTGTGTGTGTGTGTGTGTGTGTGTGTGTGTGTGTGTGTGTGTGTGTGTGTGTGTGTGTGTGTGTGTGTGTGTGTGTGTGTGTGTGTGTGTGTGTGTGTGTGTGTGTGTGTGTGTGTGTCTTTCTCTACTTGTTTACTTAGCATCCTGTAGATGATCCTGTTCCATTGAGATGTACTCTGAAACTATCCTGCCAACAGGAAACAGAGTCAGTCATTGAATGGTTTTCATCTGTGTCACAACCTTTGTGCATACTTGTCTGTACTCTAAACCTGCCTCTGGTGCCTCTCTCCTTTGCCTCTCTCTGTTGTAGGCATACACAGTGCACATTGAAAGTATTCAGTGCCTTTGACTTTTTCCTCATTTTGTTGCGTTACAACCTTATTCTAAAATGAATTGAATAGTTTTTTTCATCAATCTACACACAATACTACACACAATAATGACAAAGCAAAACATTTTTTTTTTTAACTGAAATATCACATTTACGTTAGTATTCAGACTCTTTATTTAGTACTTTGTTGAAGCACACATGGCAGCAAATACAGCCTCGAGTCTTCTTGGGTATGACGCAATAAGCTTGGAACACCTGTATTTGGGGAGTTTCTCCCGTTCTTCTCTGCAGATCCTCTCAAGCTCTGTCAGGTTGGATGGGGAGTCTCGCTGCACAGCTATTTTCAGGTCTCTCCAGAGATGTTTGATCGGGTTCAAGTCCGGACTCTGGCTGAGCCACTCAAGGACATTGAGAGACTTGTCCCGAAGCCACTCCTGTGTTGTCTTGGCTGTGTGCTTAGGGTCACTGTCCTGTTGAAAGGTGAACCTTCACCCCAGTCTGAGGTCCTGAGCTCTCTGGAGCAGGTTTTCATCAAGGATCTCTCTGTACTTTGCTCTGTTCATCTTTCCATCGATCCTGTCTAGTCTCCCAGTCCCTGCCGTTGAAAATCATCCCCACAGCATGATGCTGCCACCACCGTGCTTCACCATAGGGATGGTGCCAGGTTTCCTCCAGACATGACGCTTGGCATTCAGGCCAAAGAGATCAATCTTGGTTTCATCAGACCAGAGAATCTTGTTTCTCATCGTCTGATAGTCCTTAGGTGCCTTTTGGCAAACTCCAAGCGGGCTGTCATGTGCCTTTTACTGAGGAGTGGCTTCCGTCTGGCCACTCTACCATAAAGGCCTGATGATGGAGTGCTGCAGAGATGGTTGTCCTTCTGGAAGGTTCTCCCATCTCCACAGAGGAACTCTGGAGCTCTGTGAGAGTGACCATCAGGTTCTTGGTCACCTCCCTGACCAAGGCCCTTTTCCCCCGATTGCACAGTTTGGCCGGGTGGCCAGCTCTAGGAAGAGTCTTGGTGGTTCCAAACTTCTTCCATCTAGGAATGTTGGAGGCCACTGTGTTCTTCAATGCTGCAGAACTTTTTTGGCACCCTTCCCCAGACGTGCTTCGACACAATGCTGTCTCGGAGCTCTACTGACAATTCCTTCGACCTCATGGCTTGATTTTTGATCTGACATGCACTGTCAACTTTGGGACCTTATACAGACAGGTGTGTGCCTTTTCCAAATCATGTCCAATCAATTGAATTTACCACAGGTGGACTCCAATAAAGTTGTAGAAACATCTCAAGGATGATCAATGGGAACAGGACACACCTGAGCTCAATTTCGAGTCTCATAACAAAGGGTCTGAATACTTATGTAAATATGGTATTTAGGATTAAAATTGTATACATTTGCAAAAATTTATAAAAACCTGTTTTCATTTTTTTGTTATGCGGCATTGTGTGTAGATTGATGAGGAAAACATTTTATTTTATACATTTTAGAATAAGGATTTAACGTAACAAAATGGGGAAAATATTTTCAAGGGGTTTGAATACTTTCCGAATGCACTGTACACTCTTAAAAAAGATGCTATTTAGAACCTAAAAGGGTTCTTCGGCTGTCCCCATAGGAGAAGGCTTTGAATAACCCTTTTTGGTTCCAGGTAAAACCCTTCTGGTTCCAAGTAGGACCTGTTTGACTTCCATGTAGAACCCTTTCCACAGAGTTTTACCTGGAACCAAAACGTGTTCTCCTATGGAGATAGCTGAAGAATCCTTTTGGAACCCTTTTTTCTAAGCGTATAGGGTTATCCATTCTATTTCCATAGTCAACAACTTAGTTCAAAGTTACCCACCAAAGCTATCATTTAGTATCAAACACATGCAGGCATAGTTTTACTACGTATTTATGGTACGATTAGTGGTGTCTATGGCATCGGTGCTGACAGAGTATAGAGGTGATTAACATTCCCCGTCTAGACAACAAATCAGTCTAAACCATTACCTTGATCAGCAGTCTGGTCAATAAGTCAGGAATCTTCCATGTGGGTTTAAAGGGACAATCTGCAGTTTAAACAATTACAAAGGAAAATTGATGTACCAACTGCTGATTGCCTATTACCAACACATTGTTTCTGCCCACAGTCTCTGTACTCAGTCAGGGACAGGCCAATAACTCTGTTCTGGGTGTGTTCAGTTAGCAGACTTAGTGATGGATCTGTCGTCTATCAATTAGGCAGAAAGGTGAAGAGATGTAATGCACCATGAGACAATGCGTTGAGGGCTTCAGACTCCTTCCCCAGCCATTTCTCTTTCTCTCCTTCCCTTTTTCTCTCTTCTGCCTCATTTCGCCTCGTTCCCCTCGTTTCCCCACGTTCCCCTCATTTCGCCTCGTTCCTCTCGTTTCCCCACGTTCCCCACGTTCCCCTCGATTCCCCATGTTCCCCTCGTTTCGCACGTTCCCCACGTTCCCCTCGTTCCCCTCGTTTTGCCTCGTTCCACTCGTTTCCCCACGTTCCCCTCGTTTCGCCTCGTTCCCCTCGTTTCCCCACGTTCCCCACGTTCCCCTCGTTCCCCTCGTTTCGCCTCGTTCCACTCGTTTCCCCACGTTCCCCTCGTTTCGCCTCGTTCCCGTCATCTCGCCTGGTTTCCCTCGTTGTTCCATGGCACTCAGTTCATTCCCTGGTGGTTTTCAGGTTCAGCTCAGGTGTGCTGCACACAAAGGCAGAGAGAGGGAATCTGTGACCATTGACTGTTTATCTTAGCGAGTGTGACGCTGGAAAGTGAAAACACGTTCCGCCCTGTCTCAGGCATGACGGGCGGCTCTGAATGAGCTGGGCTGGGCCTTCAAACGGGAGGGAAGCCTGCCAGGTCAACAGGGATTAGTTAACTCCTCTGGTACCTGTTCATGTAACTCACTTTGTGCTTTTGTCTTTCCTCTTTGATTACGTCCAATCAGAAGACATGCTTTCAGTTCATGACTCGGTTAATCCCAGACCTGTTCTTCTTTTTGTATATCAAACAAACACACACACATAAGCATGCATGCGCACACACGCACACACATTCACTGGCACGGACACACGCACGCACACACACACACACACACACACACACACACACACACACACACACACACACACACACACACACACACACACACACACACACACACACACACACACACACACACACACACACACACACACACACACACACACAGATCATCACTCTCATAATAATGCATTCTATGGCCTGCTCTAGTGCACTTATTTCCGTCCCGACAGATGTAGTTGATGTGTATGTTGCATATGCCCTCGCCTAGTGACACAGGCCACATTAGGAATGCTTTTGTCATGGGTTGGCCTGGCGACTGATATGAGTGCTGGTGGCTAGCATAAGATTGACCCTTAATGAATAGAATAAAGAATGGTGTAATTGTAACGTTCAGCCTAATGTCTGAGGGGATCATTATTAGTCTACTTTCAGCTTCAGCACCAGCTGTTTGTTCAAAACATCGCTGCAATAATAACTATTTAATTACTGCAATTAGTATGGAGGTAATTATATTGCATGGTCATTGGCACAATTGAACACAATGTTCTCCAGATGTGTGATCAAGTAAAGATTAGCTGATGTGCTGGTATGTTTGAGATCATTCCGCTAGGGAATATCTTCTCTTGAGGTCCACCCTTCATCCTTTCAGAAAGTTGGCTTTCTTCTGAGGAAGTTACTTCCTAATAGGATCTGAATGTCCATAATCATGGAAACACGCAGTTTTACACTTCAGGTGTACAGCACAGTGTATGGTGACCTTCAAACACCCATTTCCCCCTCTTTTACCCATCATCAGATTGAATCACAGAGGGAGGCTCCTCTCGTCCACCAAGGTCTCACTCCTAGTTAAAGGAGAACAAAAATAATAATGTAGGAAAGAGGACAAACATATTCACATGCATTCATGCACAACCCGACTACAGTACAGTATGTGTCCAAGGCCTGACAAGTGGGTGTGTGCTGCTGTACTACATACTGAACCACTGTGTATGGCCACTCTACACACACACACACACACACACACACACACACACACACACACACACACACACACACACACACACACACACACACACACACACACACACACACACACACACACACACACACACACACACACACATACACACACACACACACACACCCCATCAGGCTATCAAGAAGGAGGGGGCTTGGTGAAGACAGGACCATTGACAGGCGAGAGAGGCAGTAACTTATTGTGTATTGATGGGGTGTGACACATCATGTGGGAATGCAGGAGTGCATAGCAGAGAGGAATAGGATAGGGTGTGTGTGTGTGTGTGTGTGTCTGTGTGTGTGTGTGTGTGTGTGTGTGTGTGTGTGTGTGTGTGTGTGTGTGTGTGTGTGTGTGTGTGTGTGTGTGTGTGTGTGTGTGTGTGTGTGTGTGTGTGTGTGTGTGTGTGTGTAATGTAATGTAGAAGAATTCAGTAGTCATTGCTCACTGATCTGGAATGCTCTGGTCCCTGTCTGCTCTGGTCCCTGTCTGCTCTGATACCTGTCTGCTCTGATACCTGTCTGCTCTGATACCTGTCTGCTCTGATACCTGTCTGCTCTGATACCTGACTGCTCTGATACCTGTCTGCTCTGATACCTGTCTGCTCTGATACCTGTCTGCTCTGATACCTGTCTGCTCTGATACCTGTCTGCTCTGATACCTGTCTGCTCTGATACCTGTCTGCTCTGGTCCCTGTCTGCTCTGATACCTGTCTGCTCTGATACCTGTCTGCTCTGATAGCTGTCTGCTCTGATACCTGTCTGCTCTGATACCTGTCTGCTCTGATACCTGTCTGCTCTGATACCTGTCTGCTCTGATACCTGTCTGCTCTGATACCTGTCTGCTCTGATACCTGTCTGCTCTGATACCTGTCTGCTCTGATACCTGTCTGCTCTGATAGCTGTCTGCTCTGATACCTGTCTGCTCTGATACCTGTCTGCTCTGATACCTGTCTGCTCTGATACCTGTCTGCTCTGATACCTGTCTGCTCTGATACCTGTCTGCTCTGATACCTGTCTGCTCTGATAGCTGTCTGCTCTGATACCTGTCTGCTCTGATACCTGTCTGCTCTGATACCTGTCTGCTCTGATACCTGTCTGCTCTGATACCTGACTGCTCTGATACCTGTCTGCTCTGATACCTGTCTGCTCTGATACCTGTCTGCTCTGATACCTGTCTGCTCTGATACCTGTCTGCTCTGATACCTGTCTGCTCTGATACCTGTCTGCTCTGATACCTGTCTGCTCTGATACCTGTCTGCTCTGATAGCTGTCTGCTCTGATACCTGTCTGCTCTGATACCTGTCTGCTCTGATACCTGTCTGCTCTGATACCTGTCTGCTCTGATAGCTGTCTGCTCTGATACCTGTCTGCTCTGATACCTGTCTGCTCTGATAGCTGTCTGCTCTGATGCCTGTCTGCTCTGATACCTGTCTGCTCTGATGCCTGTCTGCTCTGATACCTGTCTGCTCTGATACCTGTCTGCTCTGATACCTGTCTGCTCTGATACCTGTCTGCTCTGATAGCTGTCTGCTCTGATACCTGTCTGCTCTGATACCTGTCTGCTCTGATACCTGTCTGCTCTGATACCTGTCTGCTCTGATACCTGTCTGCTCTGGTCCCTGTCTGCTCTGATACCTGTCTGCTCTGATACCTGTCTGCTCTGATACCTGTCTGCTCTGATACCTGTCTGCTCTGATACCTGTCTGCTCTGATACCTGTCTGCTCTGATACCTGTCTGCTCTGATACCTGTCTGCTCTGATACCTGTCTGCTCTTATACCTGTCTGCTCTGATACCTGTCTGCTCTTATACCTGTCTGCTCTGATACCTGTCTGCTCTGATACCTGTCTGCTCTGATACCTGTCTGCTCTGATACCTGTCTGCTCTGATACCTGTCTGCTCTGATCCCTGAATTATCATCCCTTTACATAACCATAGTCTGGCTCTATTATGAGGCAAATACAATCAACAGAAATAAACACTATCAACTCCATCTATGCATTTTGTGCTATGAAAAATAAATATGGGGTTTTGAATACAGCAGCCACAGTTGCCATGCTGCTCCAAAGTACATTGGGTGCTATAGGACATGTGTGGATTAAAAAGAGAACAATGTTGATGTACAATATATGTCTGACTAAACTTACTTAGGTGGCATCTCATCTCTCTCAACCTGCCCGCATCCAAATCAAATGAGCTTAGATCAGAGGGGAAATCAGAGCTTTGGACAGCGGGTTGCTCCACTAATGAACCCCTATGGCCATCCATCCACAGGCTGCTCTACTAATGAATCCCTATGGCCATCCATCCACAGGCTGCTCCACTAATGAATCCCTATGGCCATCCATCCACAGACTGCTCCACTAATGAATCCCTATGGCCATCCATCCACAGGCTGCTCCACTAATGAATCCCTATGGCCATCCATCCACAGGCTGCTCCACTAATGAATCCCTATGGCCATCCATCCACAGGCTGCTCCACTAATGAATCCCTATGGCCATCCATCCACAGGCTGCTCTACTAATGAATCCCTATGGCCATCCATCCACAGGCTGCTCCACTAATGAATCCCTATGGCCATCCATCCACAGGCTGCTCTACTAATGAATCCCTATGGCCATCCATCCACAGGCTGTTCTACTAATGAAGACCTATGGCCATCCATCCACAGGCTGCTCCACTAATGAATCCCTATGGCCATCCATCCACAGGCTGCTCCACTAATGAATCCCTATGGCCATCCATCCACAGGCTGCTCCACTAATGAATCCCTATGGCCATCCATCCACAGGCTGCTCTACTAATGAATCCCTATGGCCATCCATCCACAGGCTGCTCCACTAATGAATCCCTATGGCCATCCATCCACAGGCTGCTCTACTAATGAATCCCTATGGCCATCCATCCACAGGCTGTTCTACTAATGAAGACCTATGGCCATCCATCCACAGACTGCTTCTGTAATGAACCCCTATGGCCATCCATCCACAGGCTGCTCCACTAATGAATCCCGATGGCCATCCATCCACAGACTGCTTCTGTAATGAACCCCTATGGCCATCCATCCACAGGCTGCTTCTGTAATGAACCCCTATAGCCATCCATCCACAGGCTGCTTCTGTAATGAACCCCTATGGCCATCCATCCACAGGCTGCTTCTGTAATGAACCCCTATGGCCATCCATCCACAGGCTGCTTCTGTAATGAACCCCTATGGCCATCCATCCACAAGCTGCTCCACTAATGAACCCCTATGGTCATCCATCCACAGGCTGCTCCACTAATGAATCCCTATGGCCATCCATCCACAGGCTGCTCTACTAATGAACACCTATGGCCATCCATCCACAGACTGCTTCTGTAATGAACCCCTATGGCCATCCATCCACAGGCTGCTTCTGTAATGAACCCCTATGGCCATCCATCCACAGACTGCTTCTGTAATGAACCCCTATGGCCATCCATCCACAGACTGCTTCTGTAATGAACCCCTATGGCCATCCATCCACAGACTGCTTCTGTAATGAACCCCTATGGCCATCCATCCACAGACTGCTTCTGTAATGAACCCCTATGGCCATCCATCCAAAGATTGCTCCACTAATGAACCCCTATGGCCATCCATCCACAGGCTGCTCCACTAATGAACCCCTATGGCCATCCATCCACAGGCTGCTCCAGTAATTAATCCCTATGGCCATCCATCCACAGGCTGCTCCACTAATGAACCCCTATGGCCATCCATCCACAGGCTGCTCCAATAATGAATCCCTATGGCCATCCATCCACAGGCTGCTCCAATAATGAATACCTATGGCCATCCATCCACATCATAATACAACCAAGCATGCTCAGAAACCAAGGCAATAATCATTGATATGCACAGTAATAGCATGTTCAGATTGCTATTGCCCTGACATTTGGAATGTTCAATAGCAATGTGCATTTTAATCATGCTTGGCCCATCAGGATTACAACACTACGGTACAAGGGCAGACTGAGACCTTATATTAATCAAATCAAATCAAATTATATTTGTCACAAGCACCGAATACAACCTTACTGTGAAGTGCTTACTTACAAGCCCTTAACCAACAATGCAGTTCAAGAAATAGAGTTAATAAAATATTTACTAAATAAACAACAACAAAAAAATTATGTATCAATCAAAAAGTAACACAAGAAATGTACATAACAATAACGAGTCAATGTGCGGGGGTACCAGTACCGTGTCAATGTGCGGGGGTACCAGTACCGAGTCAATGTGCGGGTGTACCAGTACCGTGTCAATGTGCGGGGCTACAAGTACCGAGTCAATGTGCGGGGGTACCAGTACCGAGTCAATGTGCGGGGGTACCAGTACCGAGTCAATGTGCGGGGGTACCAGTACCGAGTCAATGTGCGGGGGTACCAGTACCGAGTCAATGTGCGGGGGTACCAGTACCGAGTCAATGTGCGGGGGTCCCAGTACCGAGTCAATGTGCGGGGGTACAGGTTAATCAAGGTGGAATGCAGGCGTGCGCAGCAGATAGGGTTAGTGTGTGTGTGTGTGTGTGTGTGTGTGTGTGTGTGTGTGTGTGTGTGTGTGTGTGTGTGTGTGTGTGTGTGTGTGTGTGTGTGTGTGTGTGTGTGTGTGTGTGTGTGTGTGTGTGTGTGTGTGTGTGTGCTGTTGGAGCGGGTTGCAAAATCTGACAACACTGCAGAATCGGACTTGTGTTGAAATTTCAAAGGATAATTTGAGTCATTCATTCAAAATGGTTAAGTTAAGGGTTAAGGTTTGAGATAGGGTTTAAGTCAAAACAAATCCACGGTTAAGTTTAGGCATCAATTCCGGCCCACCAAATCACTGGGTAGCTCGCGGCTGCGTTTCCCTTTGTAGTCCATAATAGTTTTCGAGCCCTGCCACATCCGACGAGCGTCAGAGCCGGTGTAGTGGGATTCAATCTTAGTCCTGTATTGATGCTTTGCCTGTTTGATGGTTTGTCTGAGGGCATGGCGGGATTTCTTATAAGCATCTGGATTAGTGTCCCGCTCCTTGAAAGCGGCAGCTCTAGCCTTTTGCTCGTATGAAAGATGATAGTTATGACTATCTTTAGATATGCTCTATCATCCATCTGTTTCTGGTGACACTGTAGTCATGAATGGGCTGCAGGTTTGTTCCCGTGTTTTGAATGGGACATGTTGTGCTGTGAACGTAACCCAAATAAGGACTAACAGGTCAACATTCAACTGATCAAAACGTATACAACATTGTGATCCACATCCACCTCCCACTACTATAGTGGGAACATAGCCGTTTAGGATGGGACACCAGTACACTTCCTATTGGAATTCAGCCCCAGCTGTTGTGGACAGAGAGTGAATATAGGGAATATTCAGGGGGAACTCCCACTATTGATCTGTGTGTGTCCTGTGTGTTGTCCTGGGATGGGATCTGTCTGATGTACTAAGCCCCAACCTGTCGGCACTATCGACTCGAGAGCCCACAGAGAGGATGCACAACTGTATGCTCCTCCCATCATTACCTCCCAGCCACATGCTAATGCTGCTACAGCTCTATGCTAATGCTGCTGCTACAGTCCCATGCTAATGCTGCTGCTACGGCTCCACGCTAATGCTGCTGCTATGGCTCTATGCTAATGCTGCTGCTATGGCTCTATGCTAATGCTGCTGCTACAGTCCCATGCTAATGCTGCTGCTATAGTCCCATGCTAATGCTACTGCTCCGGCTCCACGCTAATGCTGCTGCTATGACTCTATGCTAATGCTGCTGCTATGGCTCTATGCTAATGCTGATGCTACAGTCCCATGCTAATGCTGCTGCTACAGTCCCATGCTAATGCTGCTGCTACAGCGCCACGCCAATGCTGCTGCTATGGCTCTATGCTAATGCTGATGCTACAGCCCCATGCTAATGCTGCTGCCACGGCTCTCTAACTAACAGACACCTGGATTAGGTATGCAAAAACCATCTGGTCTCAGGGGCTCATTGATTAAAGTGTGTGTGTGTGTGTGTGTGTGTGTGTGTGTGTGTGTGTGTGTGCGTGCGCGTGCGTGCGTGCCACAAATATTCTCTCCGCAAGAGGCCTAACACAGATCCAAAAGCCTCTGTTTCTTTATAATTGAATGGAACACAACTACAGTATTAAAAGAAAGATCTCTCTGACCAATCAAAAACCTTCCTCTTCAGTGACATTGGAGCCAATAAATGGACTTGTTGTCCTGTTTTGAATAGCTGAACATATCATGCATTTTGACCATGTTCTATTGTAAATAGACAATTTCTAATACTTCTGCTCCTTCTTCCATTAGCTAAAATGATAGTCATCAAAATAGCGATGAAAGCTAAGAAAACACAAAGCAGTCCTTTGTTTTGCGCCTGATTGCTATGGAGAAGTGTTGTGGCAGATCCCATGTGATCTCTACTGGCATGTGTGCTCTCAGGTGAGCTCTGACTATGAAAGCCTTTTTACCCCACCTCATCTCTTTCAGGCTGCTGCAGTGGCAGAGCATTATCATGTCATTATAAGACTGGAGGAAAAAACATACAGCCCACTGATAAAAATCTGTAGATTAGAAAAAGCAGAACAATAAATTATGCAAAGTGTTTCAAAACACATACAGCTATAATTAGGTGGCATTTGATTTGAAATGAGGCGATAGCAAGGACTTATTTATCTCTTTAACCCCCTTAAACTGTCATTAGCATAGTGGAAAATGAGCTGTTTGAAATGGTAAGAGCACAACCGTGTGATCAGATTGGACTGAGCACTCCTTCCAAACCTGAAATGCAGGCGTTTTGTCGGGAGAACAGGCTCTCTGCAATGTGTTCCAGCAGCAGGTGAGGTCAGTGTCCTCTAAGGGTAATCGCTTCTCGCTAGCCCTGACACAGTCCAACGATAGGACTATTGGTGACTGCAGCTGCCCCTCCACATCTCATAAGGCTGTTTGGTGTGGAAGGTAGGATTTGTTAAGTCAATGAACACAGTCACCAGATTGAGGTGAACTAAATTGAGGTGAACTCAACCAAGATTGAGGTGAACTCAACCTTGAGACGTGTAATGACATGGCTTATTCGTAAAAGTCTAATGTGCTCAAATATAGCTTGAAATTTACATTGTGTGTTATAGAAAATATTTTCCAGGGGTTTTGAATAAAGTTTTACCATATCACTGTCTGACTGTTCAAGCAGGGCCCTGTGTTAGTCAATTCTCTCATGTCTCTTGTGTCGCCGCGTGGTTTACACTTTATATATGCACAACTGACAAAGGGAACTTGCTGAATAAATGATATCCTATTTCCTGGTAGCATATCTAGTTGAAATCAGGGGGAATATCATCAGCGGGAAGAGGCGAACCTAAAGTTGATGTCTGTTTATCGCTAGCATCTTTGTTCATTAATTCATGGGCCTATATTTTATGCATTTTGAGGGTTATGGAGGGCCTGTTGGGGTAGGGGCTGGGTCCTGTCTCTGTTGCTGCTTCTGGGGGCTGGTCTGCCTGCCTGTAGTGGAGCAGGGCCACCGGGGTAAAATAAGAGCTGTCACCCCCCTCTCTATGCGCTCTGCCCAGGCCTGTCGAGGAAGACAGATTGCCTGTGCTGAGCTGTTTGATCCCAGGACCTGGAGGCTTGCCTCAGCCCTTAGCATGTGTCTGCAGCTTCTGCGCCGGGTGAGAGGGTTCAGCCTCTCCCAGATACACACATTAAAACTACATTAAAACATATTGTCCTGCATGCACACATCCACTCTACTCCTCACATAGACTGTTGCTCCGTTAGATTACAGCACACTAGTTTGGCTGTGTGAAGAGATGTGAAGTGGTGGCACAGTACTAGTAGGTTTGGGTCTCATTTCAACCCGGCTAATTGTTGGTTGGTACCACATGCGGCTGGCTGGCACGTGTGAGAGACAGACAGGTCCTGTGAGGAGCTGTCAGAGGGAGAGAGGTGCAGTGTGGATAATGATTTAGCTCAAGTGAAGAGGTCCTGGGCTCCCCATCTCTCTGAGAGTCCTAACCTTCCAGGAAGCTATTTTAGTGAAGGTGCCACAGCTAACCATATGAGCACCACCACACCAGCCAGGGCTTAACAAAGGCCTCACTAACACTGGGAGAGGTTGTGAACTACAGGTTGTTGTGTTGAGTGAACTGCTCAGCTCCAGAGATCACTGGATGGGGATAGTGCTGTGTGTTTTTGTCTCCCAGAGAAGGCATCACTCCTCCTGGGTGGGGTTAGTGGATATAGTCCATAGTGCAGCAATTAGTTGCTGTAGTACCCAGTGGTGTCAAAAATACCAATTGTCATACTAGAGTCGAAGTACAAATACTCTATCAACCCTCCCCCTCCCTATCTCCCTCTCCATCTCCCTCTCCCTCTCCCTCTCCCTCTCCCTCTCCCTCTCTCCCTCTCTCTCCCTCCCTCCCCCTCTCTCTCCCTCCCTCCCCCTCTCTCTTTCCTTCCCACCTCCCCATATCCCTCTCTCTCTCCCTCCCTCCCCTTCTCTCTCTCCCTCCCTCCCTCCCTCCCCCCCAACTCCCTCCCTCCCCATCTCATCTCCATCTCCCTCTCTCTTTCTCTCCCTCCCTCCCTTCCACCCTCCCTCCCTCCCTCCCTCTCCCTCCCTCCCTCCCTCCCTCCCTCCCTCCCTCCCTCCCTCCCCATCTCTAGCTCCCTCACCCTCTCTCTCTCTCTCTCTCTCTCTCTCTCTCTCTCTCTGTCTCTCTCTCTCTCTCTCTCTCTCTCTCTCTCTCTCTATCTCTCTCTCTCTCTCTCGCTCTCTCTCTCTCTCTCTCTCTCTCTCTCTCTCTCTCTCTCTCTCTCTCTCTCGGTGTCTGTTTGTCAGTGTATGCCTGCTTGCATGTGTCTGTGTGTGTGTGCCTGTGTCGATATGCATGTGTGTGTCCAATTTCAAAGGGTGCTCACAGATCTGTCGGTGGACTTTGATTAGCTTGCCTTCTCCTGGCGGTCCTCGAGTCGGAGGGTGCGTGCTTGGCGACAGCAGCAGAGACTCTGTGGGCCACAGCTAAAGAGTAGGCCTGTCACTCTGATGAGACAGATGGACTGCAGACAGAGGAACACTGCTGTCTGGGTGGAGAGATGGACTGCAGACAGAGGAACACTGCTGTCTGGGTGGAGAGATGGACTGCAGACAGAGGAACACTGATGTCTGGGTGGAGAGATGGACTGCAGACAGAGGAACACTGATGTCTGGGTGGAGAGATGGACTGCAGACAGAGGAACACTGCTGTCTGGGTGGAGAGATGGACTGCAGACAGAGGAACACTGCTGTCTGGGTGGAGAGATGGATTGCAGACAGAGGAACACTGCTGTCTGGGTGGAGAGATGGACTGCAGACAGAGGAACACTGCTGTCTGGGTGGAGAGATGGACTCATGCAGATCCTATATTTATCTCAATGGTTGGACCAGACAGAAGAGGAGTGAGGAACTCTTGTATGTGAACAGAGTGGGTTCTGGGTGTTGTAGTGTGAGGCTGTGGATATACTGCTCTAGTATGTGATTTTAAATATGGGACATTCTACAGTGTTTAAAGTTATATTGTTAAATTGAATAGTCAGAGTAGCTACACTACAGCTATATTTATTGAGTGCTGCCATGGACATAGGAATTGTGCTAAAGATAGTATGCATTCTCTTTCGACAGAGGGATGCTGTACAGATGTAAAATCTTAATGTGATCACCCGCATTTGAGGTTAAAAAAGGCTTCTGAAGTTTGTAATTTCAACTTTGAAATTTCTGACTCTACTTTCCCTAACCAAAAAATTATCAACCTCTACAAAATGTCCATTATAATCCACATAATAATTCAAATATCCTGTTGCTGTAGGATTATTTTCCTGCTGTATCAAACTGGCTCAAAATAAGATCCTACATCTGTAGGTGGAGTATAATTCCTTCTGTCAACTCTCTGTCTTGTCAATATTCAAATTCGCAGCCCTGTCCAATTCTTGTCAGTTACAATTGTCCTCCCACTCATAGAAAAGGGAAGTCACATATCCAAATTGAAATGGAGTTGACTCCTCGGTGGAGATGTAGTTCAGCGTTGACCTTTACTCTACATTGTGAACTTGTCAGTTACACTAACTTGAGCTGGGTTGCTATGGGTCTTTTCCTATTGGTCTCTTTCTCTCTCCTCTCTCTCTCTCTCTCTCTCTCTCTCTCTCTCTCTCTCTCTCTCTCTCTCTCTCTCTCTCTCGCCTCTCTCTCGCCTCTCTCTCTCACCTCTCTCTCTCTCGCGCCTCTCTCTCTCGCCTCTCTCTCCCTCTCCTCTCTCTCCTCTCTCTCTCCTCACTCTCACTCTCTCTCTCTCACTGTCTCTCACTCTCTCTCTCTCCCCTCTCTCTCATCTCTCTCCCCTCCCCCCCTCTCTCTCTCCCCTCTCTCCTCTCTCTTTCTCCTACTCTCTCTCACTCTCCCCCCCTTTCTCTCTCACCCCTCCCCCCTCTCTCTCTCTCTCTCTCTCTCTATATATATATATATATATATCTGTCCCCTCTCTCTCCCCTCTCTCCCCTCTCTCCCATCTCTCTCTCCTACTCTCTCCCCTCTCTCCCCTCTCTCTCATCTCTCTCCCCTCTCTGTCTCTCTCTCTCCCTTTTCTCCCCTCTCTCTCTCCTACTCTCTCTCACTCTCCCCCCCCTCTCTCTCACCCCCCTCTCTCTCTCTATCTCTCTCTCTATCTCTCTCTCTCTCTCCCCTCTCTCTCCCCTCTCTCCCCTCTCTCTCCTAATCTCTCTCAATTCAATTACATTTGCTTTATTGGCATGACGTAACAATGTACATATTGCCAAACGCTTATTTTGGATATTTACAATATAAAAATTAAAATTACATTTACATTACATTTAAGTCATTTAGCAGACGCTCTTATCCAGAGCGACTTACAAGTACATACATTCATACTTTTTTGTACTGGCCCCCCGTGGGAATCGAACCCACAACCCTGGCGTTGCAAGCGCCATGCTCTACCAACTGAGCTACACGGGACCTAGAATCAAAATTGTCAACGGGACAACAGTAACAACAATAACCAAGTGTCAAAATAACCATACATTCAACAATACCAACAAGCATACAGTAGAGAACATGTGCAGGTTGGTTGGTCTGTCAAACACTGTCCCTCATCTTATGGCAGGCAGCAATGTAGTGCGCTGCCAACCCACAGCTCTCTGTGTCCTCCCCCAACGGGTAGCCTATTCTTATCAGAGAGGTCTATAAATGACACTCTAATTGTTTTATATTTTTGACATTTTGTCAGGAAATGCAGTTCTGTCTCAGGTTCTGCTGTTTTGCAGTGGTTGCACAGCCTTTCCTCTACAGGGAGCCAGGTTTTCCAGTTCCTCTCTCTCTCTCTCTCTCTCTCTCTCTCTCTCTCTCTCTCTCTCTCTCTCTCTCTCTCTCTCTCTCTCTCTCTCTCTCTCTCTTGCTCTCTCTCTCTCTCTCTCTCTCTCTCTCTCTCTCTCTCTCTCTCTCTCTCTCTCTTGCTCTCTCTCTGTATGTCTGTCTATATGTTAGTCCGTTTGTCTCTTTATTTCTCTCTATGTCTCTTACACACATACACATTTTCATTTTCATCACAATGCACAATATTCGGTGGACATTGCCCAGTGTAAAACAGCACACTTTCATATGTTATGGGCAGTGTAACGCAAATACAAAAGGGCAAGTGCAGGAGCATGAAATTAAGTGCTGTATCCTGAAGACTGCAGCAGACCTGTGGAGGACCAATGTTACGCTCCCCTCTCTGTTGACACATATCACCCTGGCATGCATGGAAAGCACTGACCTTTAGAAAGTTTAGCTATCTAAATATTTAGGTTTGGGTTATGACGGATCCCTCAGCATGTGTGAAGCCCCTGATGAGGCCCTCAGCATTTGTGAAGCCCCTGATTAGGCCCTTGTCAGACTCATTTAACTGAGTGTTTCACGCCGTGTGGCTCTTTGTTTGACAGGCACCCTTTTAAACAAACACGGGTACCTGTCGGGGATTGCGCTGGCACCCAGCGCAGCACAAACACGCCACTCTGAGGAAAACCACTCCGACATTGACAGCTCACACAATTCCCCTCACTCCGGTCTCACTCCTGTCTCACTCCTGTCTCACTCCTTTTCTTTCTATCTAGTCTTTGTCTTTTTCTTGTCAACATGCAGTAGAGAGTTTGTTTGTAGAGTGCTAATATAGCCTAAAAAACATATATCCCTGTCCTTAGAATACATGTAGATTGTAAGATTCTTAGAAAGATACTGTAGGTAATTTACAGAGTGATAATCCCTGTGCATGGCTTTAGTTCTGTATGAGATAAACATTGCTATGAAGGCTGTCAGAATTAGCTCTCTATATCAGGGTCCAGACTAAATACAGATATTGAAATAGGGTTGTTATTATTATTAGTATATTTTTTGAACAATCTCCTGTGACATTAATCCAGTAAATACATGAGTGTTAATGTGTGTGTCCTATTCAGTATTCAGAGGAACCGCCTAGTCAGCAAGTCCTGTATTAATGCATGTGAAATGAGCCCAGCCTATTCGAATTAAAGGGTTAGGCTGCCCTTATTAAGATGTAAATTACAGGGAAACCTCTGAAATGAGGATGCTCTGAAGTTATTGTCAACTTTAGCCTACTTGAAACTGAATTTCGAAAAAGCATAGTTTTCTTTTACTTGCTCAAATGAGCTATATGCAATAGAATGAAATATTTTTGGTGTGAATTTGAGCTAAATTAAAACATTTGAATGCAAGGTCTAGGACAGTTAGATTGGAAATGTGAAACTTTCCTGGATAATGTTGAGTCTGTAGCATAAGGTAGCTTAGATATACATGGCAAGTGTTGCTATGTTAGACCTCTCCCTCTCTCTCTCCCTCTCTCTCTCCCTCTCTCTCTCCCTCTCTCTCTCTCTCTCTCTCTCTGTCTCTCTCTCTTCTCTTACAAATTTGCACTTAACACCTTCCTGCAGAAAGGCTTCTCATTCATCAACTCTGTTTGTCCCAGTGACAAGCGGGGCGCTTCCTGAATATCAATATCAGCTAAGACAATGCGTCGCTTCGCTCAGCCAGTAACCTTCAGCTAAATGTCATTCTGCTTAATCCTATTTGAAAATTAAACATTGAAAAACCTTTAGCGTTTCGTCCTGCCCATACTCCCTCCCTCTGTTCCTTCATCCCTCCCTCATCCCTCCCTCGGTTCATTTTGCGTGGCATTCGTAAATATGATGTTTTTCAAGTGATTGGATTGTTATTGAACTGTGAAGTGTAATAGTCATGAGGTATAGCCATCGACCCTCTCTCTCCTCCTCCCCATCCACACCCTTTCTAACTATACTGTGTCAGTACCTGGTGTCTTCCTCAAGGTATAGAGTTGTCATGAGGCTTACTAAACCTTCCCCCTCCCCCCATCTCTCTCTTTCCTCTCCACCCCTCATACTCCCACTCGTTGGTCTGTCTATCAGCTGACAGTCCACTGGCTCTGTGATAGAGAGAGGGAGAAATGGAGAGAGAGAGAAAGACTAAACAAAGAGGAGAAGAAAGCAGAAATGTGCGAAGGGCCCCATGAATCAAACGCACATATTTACATAAACAAATCCTCCCCGTATAGACAGTAATTACCACGGTGACAGTGCGGCAGAAGAAGAGAAAGAGGATGTCTGATTCGGCCAGAGACACAATGACTGAGGCAGAAACTCCATCAAAGTGCTCGCATGGAGGGGCCGGCTCGCATGGAGGTGCCTGCTCACATGGAGGGGCCTGCTCACATGGAGGGGCCTGCTCGAATGGAGGGGCCGGCTCGCATGGAGGTGCCTGCTCACATGGAGGGGCCTGCTCACATGGAGGGGCCTGCTCGCATGGAGGGGCCGGCTCGCATGGAGGTGCCTGCTCGCATGGAGGGGTCTGCTCACATGGAGGGGCCTGCTCACATGGAGGGGCCTGCTCGCATGGAGGGGCCTGCTCGAATGGAGGAGCCTGCTCGCATGGAGGGGCCTGCTCGAATGGAGGGGCTTGCTCGTATGGAGGGGCCTGCTCGTATGGAGGGGCCTGCTCGCATGGAGGGGCCTGCTCGCATGGAGGGGCCTGCTCGCATGGAGGGGTCTGCTCGCATGGAGGGGCTGGCTCACATAGAGGGGCCTGACGGAGCTGTGATGTTCTAGATAGATAGATAGAAAGCTCTGGTAAATAACTAAGCACTGTGTGTGTGTGTGTGTGTGTGTGTGTGTGTGTGTGTGTGTGTGTGTCAACCAGAACCCTGCTGGATCTCAAGGCCCAGGAGGAACAGCATGCAGCAGCAAACATCATCAATTAAAACCACTGCACTCTGTTCAGAAGACTCCTTCCACCAAAATCCGTTTGTGTTAAAAATGAGAAACATTGCATAGTGTATGCATCACAGGGTTAGAGAAGCTGTGTGTGTGTGTGTGTGTGTGTGTGTGTGTGTGTGTGTGTGTGTGTGTGTGTGTGTGTGTGTGTGTGTGTGTGTGTGTGTGTGTGTGTGTGTGTGTGTGTGTGTGTGTGTGTGTGTGTGTGTGTGTGTGTGTGTGTGTGTGTGCTGCATCATTGGGATTTCATATTTTTGGTGTACATCCATGGGACAGGTTTCTGGATTGGAGGCAGAGTTTGTTTGCTTGAGAAGATGTGTTTCCAGGGACTGATCACTGAGGTTGTCGAAATGTTGAAGCAGCTCGTGTAAAGGCATTGGTGTCAGCATATTTTCTACCCGTTCAAACAACAAACTTCAAATACTCCGATTTAGAGGAGAAGATGTGTTATGATTACAGACTGTCACCAGAATGTGTCCCACCATGTAACCGACAGTACTGAGAGCGTAGTTTGTTATTTGTTATTTCTGATACTTTCCCTACCAGGTTTTCTGTATTTTCTTATTGATGAGACAAGACAGAATCTAGTAGAATTAAACATGAACATAAAAAACGATCACTCTTTTCTTCAAACTTTTAACACATTACAATGTTTTTTGTTCCATCCCAATACATTATCAACCAGGTAGCTATGTTTCAACTTTGTAATACATTGAGAGTAAACTAAGAGTGATATGTTGCTGTTTTTCTCTTAGAAAAAAGGTGCTATCTAGAAAATAAAAGGGTTCTTCGGCTGTTCCCATTGGCGAACCCTCTAAAGAACCCTTTTTGGTTCCAGTTAGAACCCCTTTGAGTTAAATGCAGAATATAACCCATTCCACAAGGGTTCTACATGGAACCCAAAAGAGTTCTACCTGGAACCAAAAAGGGTTATCCTATGGGGACAGCCGAAGAACCCCTTTGGAACCCTTTTTTCTAAGAATGTACATAGTTTCCTGCAAATGAGTGACCAGTAGGATGAATACAGTGCATTCGGAAAGAATTCAGACCCCTTGACTTTTTCCACATTTTGTTACGTTACAGCCTTAATCTAAAATGGATTAAATAGTTTTTCCCCCCTCATCACTCTACACACAAAACCCCACAATGTCAAAGCAAAAACAGGTTTCCATACATTGTTGCAAACTTATACAATTTTTTAAATTAAATATCACATTTACATAAGTATTCAGATCCTTTACTCAGTACTTTGTTGAAGCACCCTTGGCAGCGATTACAGCCTCGAGTCTTCTTGGCTATGACGCTACAAGCTTGGCACACTTTTATTTGGGGAGTTTCTCCCATTCTTCTCTACAGATCCTCTCAAGCTCTGTCAGGTTGGATGGGGAGTCTCGCTGCACAGCTATTTTCAGGTCTCTGAAGAGATGTTCGATCGGGTTCAAGTCCGGGCTCTGCCTGGGCCACTCAAGGACATTCAGAGACTTGTCCCGAAGCCACTCCTGCGTTGTTTTGGCTGTGTGATTAGGGTTGCTGTCCTGTTGGAAGGGGAAACTTCGCCCCAGTCTGAGGTCCTAAGCGCTCTGGAGCAGGTTATCATCAAGGATCTCTCTGTACTTTGCTCTGTTCATCTTTTCCTCGATCCTGATTAGTCTCCCAGTCTCTACCGCTGAAAATCATCCCCACACCATGATGCTGCCATCACCGTGCTTCACCATAGGGATGGTGCCAGGTTTCCTGCAGACGTGACGCTTGGCATTCTGGCCATTGAGTTCAATCTTGGTTTCATCAGACCAGAGAGTCTTGTTTCTCATGGTCTGAGAGTCATTTAGGTGCCTTTTGGCAAACTCCAAGCGGGCTGTCATGTGCCTTTTACTGAAGAGTGGCTTCCATCTGGCCACGCTACCATAAAGGCCTGATTGCTGGAGTGTTGCAGAGATGGTTGTCCTTCTGGAAGATTCTCCCATCTCCACAGAGGAACTCTGGAGCTCCGTGAGAGTGACTATCAGGTTCTTGGTCACCTCCCTGACCAAGGACCATCTCCCCCGATTGCTCTGTTTGGCAGGAGGGGCAGCTCTAGGAAGAGTCTTGGTGGTTCCAAACTTCTTCCATTTAAGAATTATGGAGGCCACTGTCTTCTTGAGGACCTTCAATGCTGCAGAAATGTTTTGGTACCCTCCCCCAGATGTGCCTCAACACAATCCTGTCTTGGAGCTATACGGACAATTTAGTAAGCATTTCACTGTAAGGTATTCGGCGCATGTGACAAATAAACATTTTATTTGATCTGAATTCCCTCCACCTCATGGCTTGGTTTTTGCTCTGACATGAACTGTGAGACCGTATGTAGACAGGTGTGTGCCTTTCCAAATCATGTCCAATCAATTGAATTTACCACAGGTGGACTCCAATCAAGTTGTAGAAACATCTTAAGGATAATCAGTGGAAACAGGGTGCACCTGAGTTCAATTTCAAGTCTTATACCAAAGGGTTTGAATACTTATGTAAATAAGGTATTTCTGTTTAAATTTTCATAAATTTGCAAAAATTGCAAAAAAACTGTTTTCGCTTTGTCATTACGGGGTATTCTGTGTTGATTGATGAGGAGTTTTTTAAGTTAATCCATTTTAGATTAAGGCTGTAACGTAACAAAATGTGGAAAAGGTCAAGGGATTTGAATACTTTCCTAAAGCACTGTATCTATGATCATATAAACTACTAATAAAAGAACAACAACAAAATGCTCTCAAGCTATTATTTTTCTCCACGTGAAAAAGTGTGCTGCTTATATTTAGCATAATACAATGAAAAGCTATTATTTTCATATTGGTGTAGGAATTGAAGCCACTGCTCGTGTAAGATGTTAGGGTTTACACAACAAGGTTCTCTCATCTATTCTCAGGAAAGAAGGGAAGCTGTGGTTTGTTTTGTCTTTCCGAAACAAACACTCACTATTCAATCACATTCTTCTACATTTTCATTGTTGACAGGTGATATCTTACTTATAGAAAACACCAGTCTATGGAAATGATGGCTTCATCACAAATACTCAATAGTTGTTTCATGGAGAATTGCGCTTTGCATGATAATGTGATTATTGACAGATAAGCAGCAGGGAATTCCAAAGAAAAGCTTATTCTAATGTTTAGGATAAGAATAAGCTTCCCCAGGAGTTATGACTCATTGATATCCCTGAATAAAGGAAAGATATTTATTCAAACAGTAAACCTGTGCTGCTTTTGGGATGTAATGTTTGTGTTGGAGGATGAAAACTGTTCCTTCAGAAAGTATTCACACCCTTTTACTTTTTCCACATTTTTTTTGTTACAAAATGGGGTTAAAATGGATTTAAATGTCATTTTCTGTCAACTATCTACAGAAAATACTCTAATGTCAAAGAGAAAGAAAAATTAGAATACTTTTTTTTTTAAATCATGAGAAATAAAACAGTATTCAACCCCCAGAGTCAATACATGTTAGAATCACCTTTGGCAGCAATTTCAGCTGTGAGTCTTTCTGGGTAGGTCTCTAAGAGCTTTCCAAACCTGGATTAACAGTTGCCCATTATTATTTTCAAAATTCTTCAAATTCTGTCAAATTAGTTGTTGATCGTTGATTGCTTGACAACAATTCTCACGTATTGCCATAGATTTTCAAACAGATTGAGGTCAAAACTGTAATTCGGCCACTCAGGAACATTCGCTGTCTTCTTGGTAAGCAACTCCAGTGTATTTTTGGCCTTGTGTTTTAGGTTATTGTCCTGCTGAAAGGTGAATTAATCTCCCGGTGTCTGGTGGAAAGCAGACTGAACCAGTTTTTCCTCTAGGATTTGGCCTGTGCTTATTTGTGCTTATTTCTTTACTTACCTACACACACACACACATACTTTTTTTCTCTCCGCACTATTGGTTAGAGCCTGTAAGTAAGCATTTCACTGTAAGGTCTACACCTGTTGTATTCGGCGGACGTGACAAATAAACTTTGATTTGATTTGATTTGCTTAATTCCATTACGTTTTTTATCCAGAAAAACTTCCCAGTCCTTAAAGGAATACTTCGGGATTTTAGCAATGAGGCCATTTATCTACTTTCCCAGAGTTAGATGAACTCGTGGATACCATTTGTATGTTTCTGCGTTTCTCTGGGAAAGTAGATAAAGGTCCTCATTTTCCAAAATCCCAAAGTATACTTTTAACGATTACAAACATACTTGTAAAATGATGCAGCTACCACTATGCTTGAAAATATGGAGAGTGGTGCTCAGTAATGTATTGTACTGGATTGGCTCCAAACATAACGGTTTTGTATTCAGGACAAAAAGTTAATTGCTTTGCCACATTTTTTACAGTATTATTTTAAATGCATTTTTTGGACAGGCTACCTTCTGTACAGAATACCTTCTTTTCACTCTGTCATTTAGGTTAGTATACAATGTTGTTTATCCATCCTCAGTTTTCTTTTATCACAGCCATTAAACTCTGTAACTGTTTTAAAGTCACCATTAGCCTCATGCTGAAATCCCTGAGCGGTTTCCTTCCTCTCTGGCAACTGAGTTCGGAAGGACGCCTGTATCTTTGTAGTGACTAGGTGTTTTGATACAACATCCAAAATGTAATTAATATCTTCACCATGGTCAAAGGGATATCAATGTCTGCTTTTAATTTTTTATACCCATATACCAATAGGTTCCCTTCTTTGCAAAGCATTGGAACACCTCCCTGGTCTTTGTGGTTGAATAAGTGGTTGAAATTGACTGCTCGGCTGAGGGACCTTACAGAGAATTGTATGTGTGGGGTACAGAGATTAGGTAGTCATTCAAAAATTCTGTTAAACACTATTATTGCACACAGAGCAACTTCTTATGTGACTTGTTAAGCACATTTTTACTCCTGAACTTATTTAGGCTTTGTCACGTTCCTGACCTGTTTTCTCTTGTTTTGTATTTATTTAGTATGGTCAGGGCGTGAGTTGGGTGGGTTGTCTATGTGTTGTTTTCTATGTTGGGGTTTTGTGCGTTCGGCCTGGTATGATTCTCAATCAGAGGCAGCTGTCAATCGTTGTCCCTGATTGAGAATCATACTTAGGCAGCCGGGGTTCACGTGGGTGTTTTTATCTTCCGTGTATATAGTTGTGCCACACGGGACTGTTTGTCGGTTAGATTCTCTTTTGCTATTTTGTTTCGTTTAATTGTTAATAAAACATGGACACTTTCCACTCTGCGTTTTGGTCCAATCCCTACACCTCTGACGAAGAGGAGGAAATCAGCCGTTACAGGCTTGCCATATAATAGGGGTTGAATACTTATTGACTCAAGACATTTCAGCTTTTCGTTTTTAATGAATTAATAAAATTTCGAAAAACAAAATTCCACTTTGACACTTTTTTAAATCAATTTTAAATTCAGGCTTTAACAACAAAGTGTGGAAAAAGTCTAGAGGTGTGAATACTTTCTGAAGGCACTGTACTCTTGAAAACCTTGTTGTAGGGATGGTGTTGGGACCGTGGGTGCGGGACCGTGCGGGCATAGGTTGGGAGAGTTGAAAGTCTGTAATGTTGTACTTCATTCTTCCAATGGGACGTGCCTTGGTGGGTGGAGTTGTCTCTTTAAATATTCCTTCCAGGCGGTTGTCTCGGTAACCCGGAAGCTTCCATTTCTAAGATTCCTTTCTGTTTTGTACATTTTAAGGAGGCAGTGTCAGTGGATGTTGGATGATTGTTATTTGGACATTTGCTTGTTACGTGTTGGTATGTGATTCAAGCAAATTGCGTGATTGTAAAATAAAATTTCACTGACGTTCACTGCCATGCACACGTGTGAAACGAACGCTTTACTCCTGGAGGTGGCTTCACGTGTGTGCATGCACACCCCCTGTCTCTGGGTTTAGGTTCTTTGGATACCTCTGCCTCTTGCACGCAAGCGCTTGCATATTCATAACTAGCTACAGTAACTTACTAAAATGTCAGCGCCTGTTATTTCCGAAGTTAGCTAGCTACATGATATTTGCCATAACTTTGCAGTTGCATGCTTCTGCAACCCATAGCAGGTGAACTACTTAGCCTCATTGAATTAGTCTATACGGTGACCAAATGGTAGTTATGTAAGTTGGATACCACACCATGCAGTGTGGTTACGACAGTGGTGTCAAGAAATGCCACAAAATAAATAGTAAGCTAGGGGAACTGTTCTCTGTGTAGTTATCTTGATAACTATTTAAAATGTATACGATTCCTTCAGCATTATTGTATGTATTCATTCCTTGTAACTATCACAAATTAATGTCCTGCCTTCACTAGTAATGTACCTATCTTTAAAATACAAACAATGTAGTTGTTCATGTTACATTGTAACTAGTCAGTGTTTTAAAAAACAATATATATAAAGTGGGCGCCCCATGTTCTCTTCCCTTCCATGTAGAATGACGTGCACTGATCCACAAGAACAGAAACTCCATGCTTACTCGACCCTGCACTTTTATTTTGTGCATAACTATGGCCCAGATTCCTGGCCAGGAGGATAAAGAGAAAACAACTGCACTGAAAGGTAAGCAACTAGCTAGCTGGTCTTGGCTTCCTAGTACAGTTGAGTGTGATTATGGGTTTGTATAGTACTGAAAATGGCGAATCTCTTAATTGTGCACACTCACAGCTTGAAAGTAAATGTAAGCTAGCCAACTTGTATTTCTTGGTGTCCGTTGTGTTGTCTGTCACAAGGGCCATTGAAGACTGGTGAACAGTTCTCCGACTGTCTATCACCTAGACATTTTTTGCAGAGAGGACTCTAATTTTTGAGAGTAGGAAGGACTATATATAGTCTGATCCTGCTAAAGGGAGATATGTGCTTTGCCCTCTCAATCTCTAGCCTATAGGCTACTGTCTTTTTTCTCTGCATATCCCCTTTGTCTTTCCACAGGTTCCAGTAAAGATGGGACACGCACTGCCTATCTTTGAATTTAGTATTTAGGATGCTTTCCCCTCTTTTCCTCATGTAGGCTAAACATATTTATTCAATTCATATGGAACAGCTCTGAAGAGTGTTGAATGGGCAATCTTCAGTTCAAACAATAACAAATCGGGGACCCCACTTCTGTTTTGGTTAACAGCTGAGAGATTAAGCTGGAGAAATGTAACCACTCTCAGATTCATAGACAGAGCTATGGATGCAAGGACTGCCCATCCCAGATATCAGAATTACATACTGAACAAAAATATAAACACAACATGCAACAATTTCAAAGATTTCAATGAGTTGCAGTTCATATCAGGAATACAGTCAATTGAAATCAATTCATTAGGCTCTAATCTATGTATTTCACATTACTGAGAATACAGATATGCATCTTTTGGTCACAGATACAAAAAAGGTAGGGGTGTGGATCAGAAAACCAGTCAGTATCTGGTGTGTCCACCAATTGCTTGTGGAATGTTGTCCCACTCCTTTTCAATGGCGGTGCGAAGTTGCTGGATATTGGCAGGAACTGGAACATGCTGTCATACATGTCGATCCAGAGCATCCCAAACATGCTTAATGGCTGACATGTCTGCTGAGTATGCAGGCCATGGAAGAACTGGGACATTTTCAACTTCCAGGAATTGTGTACAGATCCTTGAGACATGGGTCCGTGCATTATCATGCTGAAAGTGGTGATGGCACCAGATGAATGGCACGACAATGGGCCTTAGGATCTCGTCATGGTATCTCTGTGCATTCAAATTGCCATCGAAAAAATGCAATTGTGTTCATTGTCTGTAACTTATGCCTGCCCATACCCCACCGCCACCATGGGGCACTCTGTTGACATCGTTAACATCAGCAAACCACTCGCCTACACAACGCCATACACGTGGTCTGCTGTTGTGATGCCGGTTGGACGTAGTGCCAAATTCTCTAAAATGATGTTTGAGGTGGCTTATGGTAGAGAAATTAACATTCAATTATCTGGCAATACCTCTGGTAGACATTCCTGCACTCAGCAAGCCAATTGCAAGCTCCCTCAAAACATGAGACATCTGTGGCATTGTGTTGTGTGACAGAACTGCACATTTTAGAGTGGCCTTTTATTGTCCCCAGCACAAGGTGCACCTGTGTAATGATCATGCTGTTTAATCAGCTTCTTGATATGCCACACCTGTCAGGTAGATGGATTATTTTAGCAAAGAAGAAATACTCACTAATAGGGATATAACACACTTTACGTGTTGCGTTTATATTTTTGTTTTGTGTCGTTTTAACCATGTTTTGAGGCTATACAGTGTTTGGTTTACATTTTCATTATTCTTTGCTTATTTGAGCTGTTCTTGCCATAATATGGACTTATTTGACCAAATAGAGCTATCTTCTGTATACCACCCTTACCTTGTCACACAACTGACTGGCTCAAACGCATTAACCTGTTGGGGATGGGGGCGCTGTTTAGACTATTTATGCTAATGTGGCTAATTTTTTAAACGGCTTCCCACAAAATCCTTGATCGTACAATATGCATATTATTATTATTATTGGATAGAAAACAGTCTATAGTTTCTATAGGAGTTGAAATTTTGTCTCTAAGTGGAACAGAGCCCATTCTACAGCAATTTCCCTGACATGGAGTCAGATTTGAGAAACGTTGGCCACTTTTCTGAAGTCATTTAAACGGGCACTGTCGTTGCTATGACTATACGGACACTTCTTACGTCTTCCCCTGGATGCCTTTACGTGATGACGATTCCAACGGGCTCGATTGCTCGTTCACAGGCCCTACAAATGAAAAAAACCTTTAGCTAGCAAGTCTTTTCTTGCTGCGTAACGCGCGTGGAAGACACCGACCCTCTCCTGTTCCAAGCGTTAGTTTAGCCTGTTATATTTCTCCGGTCATCTTTTCACTCGTTATAGGAGTTACAAACATCACAAAGTAGTTAATTTAAAGCGTTTTATAGCAATTTATATCCGTTTAGTGCGATTTTGGGACATTTATTTTTGCAACGATGTGAAAAGTTGGGAACGCTTTTCAGTTCATCCCGAACGTAGTTGACATTTCCACATGGCAAGAGGACAGCTTTCCACCAAAAGACGATTTCTCCCAAGAAAGGATCCTTTGCCCAAGATACTGATGGAAGAACAGCTCAAGGTAGGACATTTTTATTATGATAAATCGTGTTTCTGTCGAAACATTTTAGTGGCTTAGGACGCCATGTTTTTTGACGTAGCTTCGCTTGGCGCAAACTGTATTGAAAAGTAAGGATAAATTAAAAAATGTAATAACGCAATTGTATTAAGAATTAAATTGTCTATCAATCCCTGTCCACCCTATATTTTTTAGTCACGTTTATGAGTATTTATGTATAAGAGTAGATCACTGTCTAAGTGGCGCAAGGACGTTTTCTTTACCAGCTTGTCTACATTTCACATTGTCTAACCATGATTTTGGTGGCTAAATATAAACATTTTCGATCAAACTGTATATGCATGTTGTAATGTGATGTTACAGGAGTGTCATCAGAAGAATTCTGAGAAGGTTAGTGAAAAAATTTATATCTTTTGGCGATGTTGACTTTTATCGCTCACTTTGGCTAGAATCAATGCTGGGCTGCTAATTGCTATGTGCTAAGCGAATATAACGATTTATTGTGTTTTCGCTGTAAGACACTTAGAAAATCTGAAATATTGTCTGTATTCACAGGATCTGTGTCTTTCGATTCGTGTATGCTGTGTATTTTTACGAAATGTTTGATGATTAGTAGTTAGGTAAACACGTTGCTCATTGTAATTATTCTAGTCCATTTGTGATGGTGGGTGCAATTGTAAACTATGCCATATACCTGAAATATGCACTTTTTTCTAACAAAACCTATCCCATACCATAAATATGTTATCAGACTGTCATCTAATGAGTTTTTTTGTTGGTTAGGGGCTATAAATATCTTAGTTTAGCCGAATTGGTGATGGCTACTGGTGTTGGTGGACAAATAAAAGATGGTGGATTATGCTAATGTGTTTTTAGGTAATAGATGTACATCTTTACATATTGTGTCTTCCCTGTAAAACATTTTAAAAATCGGAAATGTTGACTGGATTCATAAGATCTGTGTCTTTCATTAGCTGTATTGGACTTTAATGTGTGAAAGTTAAATATTTTTAAAAAATATTTTTTTTGAATTTCGCGGCACTGGTTTTTCAGTGGGGGGGGGGGGGGGTGTGCCGCTAGCGCCACGCTGATCCTAGACAGGTTAAGGAAAGAAATTCCTCAAATGAACTTTTTAAGAAGGAACACCTGTTAATATGAAATGCATTCCAGGTGACTACCTCATGAAACAGGTTGAGAGAATGCCAAGCGTGTGCAAAGCTGTCAAGGCAAAGGGTGGCTATTTGAAAATACATTTTGATTTGTTTATCACTTTTTTTGGTTACTACATGATTCCAAATGTGTTATCTAATAGTTTTGATGTCTTCACTACTATTCTATAATGTAGAAAATAGTAAAAATGAAGAAATACTCTTGAATGAGTAGGTGTTCTAAAACTTTTGACCGGTAGGGTATGTAGCAATTGCAAATGGCCTCTTTTTAATGTATTATTTTGTTATGACTTCTAACCATGTCCAAGCACTCTGCAATAGCCTAGGTTTGTTTCCTGCTGTAATTTGCCTAATTAGTTGTTATATATTATGAAACTGTACTAAGAGGAAACATTACTACAACACTGTAAATGTGAATACATAGCCTTAGCCTATTTTATTTGTTTCATTCTGCTAAAACCAACATAGTCTTCACAGCAACAATTGTCACTGAGTTCAAGTCACAGTAACTGGAAGTCTTGGGATCCATAACAACAAAATATGAAGCAAGAGATGAGGCTAGACCTTTATTCTTTATGACTGCCTCTGTGTTTCAGCAGGTTCTGAGTGTAAATGTTGCTAATATTGATTCTCTGTTTCCCTCCCCACACCTGGCGCAGACTTGTTGTCAAGAATAGACTTAGACGAACTAATGAAGAAGGACGAACCTCCACTCACTTTCCCCAAGACGCTTGAAGAGATTGAGTACACTTTCAACGAGCGTAAGTCATATCATTTCTATTTAACATTACATGTTTAGCTAAATTATTTGTACAATCTCGGAATTGAAAAGATTCATCATTTGAATCCACAGGAAATCATCCTCATTTTGAGACCCGTATTAGAGAACCTGTCTCGGATTCCTCCATCTCTCTCTCTCTTCTGCTCTCGCCCTCTCCCTCTGTCCTGCACCTCTCTCTCTCTCTTCTGCTCTCGCCCTCTCCCTCTGTCCTGCACTTCTCTCTCTCTTCTGCTCTCGCCCTCTCCCTCTGTCCTGCACCTCTCTCTCTCTCTTCTGCTCTCGCCCTCTCCCTCTGTCCTGCACTTCTCTCTCTCTTCTGCTCTCGCCCTCTCCCTCTGTCCTGCACCTCTCTCTCTCTTCTGCTCTCGCCCTCTCCCTCTGTCCTGCACCTCTCTCTCTCTCTTCTGCTCTCGCCCTCTCCCTCTGTCCTGCACCTCTCTCTCTCTTCTGCTCTCGCCCTCTCCCTCTGTCCTGCACCTCTCTCTCTCTCTTCTGCTCTCGCCCTCTCCCTCTGTCCTGCACCTCTCTCTCTCTTCTGCTCTCGCCCTCTCCCTCTGTTCTGCACTTCTCTCTCTCTTCTGCTCTCGCCCTCTCCCTCTGTCCTGCACCTCTCTCTCTTCTGCTCTCGCCCTCTCCCTCTGTCCTGCACCTCAATCTCTCTTCTGCTCTCGCCCTCTCCCTCTGTCCTGCACCTCTCTCTCGTCTGCTCTCGCCCTCTCCCTCTGTCCTGCACTTCTCTCTCTCTTCTGCTCTCGCCCTCTCCCTCTGTCCTGCACCTCTCTCTCTCTTCTGCTCTCGCCCTCTCCCTCTGTCCTGCACCTCTCTCTCTCTTCTGCTCTCGCCCTCTCCCTCTGTCCTGCACCTCTCTCTCTCTCTTCTGCTCTCGCCCTCTCCCTCTGTCTTGCACCTCTCTCTTTCTTCTGCTCTCGCCCTCTCCCTCTGTCCTGCACCTCTCTCTCTCTTCTGCTCTCGCCCTCTCCCTCTGTCCTGCACCTCTCTCTCTTCTGCTCTCGCCCTCTCCCTCTGTCCTGCACCTCAATCTCTCTTCTGCTCTCGCCCTCTCCCTCTGTCCTGCACCTCTCTCGCTTCTGCTCTCGCCCTCTCCCTCTGTCCTGCACTTCTCTCTCTCTTCTGCTCTCGCCCTCTCCCTCTGTCCTGCACCTCTCTCTCTCTTCTGCTCTCGCCCTCTCCCTCTGTCCTGCACCTCTCTCTCTCTCTTCTGCTCTCGCCCTCTCCCTCTGTCCTGCACCTCTCTCTCTCTTCTGCTCTCGCCCTCTCCCTCTGTCCTGCACCTCTCTCTCTCTTCTGCTCTCGCCCTCTCCCTCTGTCCTGCACCTCTCTCTCTTCTGCTCTCGCCCTCTCCCTCTGTCCTGCACCTCAATCTCTCTTCTGCTCTCGCCCTCTCCCTCTGTTCTGCACCTCTCTCTCTTCTGCTCTCGCCCTCTCCCTCTGTCCTGCACCTCTCTCTCTCTTCTGCTCTCGCCCTCTCCCTCTGTCCTGCACCTCTCTCTCTCTTCTGCTCTCGCCCTCTCCCTCTGTCCTGCACCTCTCTCTCTCTTCTGCTCTCGCCCTCTCCCTCTGTCTTGCACCTCTCTCTTTCTTCTGCTCTCGCCCTCTCCCTCTATCCTGCACCTCTCTCTCTATTCTGCTCTCGCCCTCTCCCTCTGTCCTGCACCTCTCTCTCTTCTGCTCTCGCCCTCTCCCTCTGTCCTGCACCTCTCTCTCTCTTCTGCTCTCTCCCTCTGTCCTGCACTGCTTTTCTCTCTTTCTCTCTCTCTCCTACACTTCTCTCTCTCGCTCTCTCTCTCCCTCTCTCTTTCTCTGTGTGACAGCCTCTGCTGGCTGGCTATGTGGCTGTCCTGAGGAAGACATGTTGTGTACTCTACGGCCTGTCAGTAACCTACTCAGCCTTGCACTCAATCTGACGGAGGATTTGCATAGCCTTGCTGCCCTTAAGAACAGGCCTGGGCTGCCACGGCTGAGGAGCCTGCCTTGGGTGTCTTCTTCACTCTCCAAGAATATCATTTCTATATAAAGCCCCTCCGGCTCAGTGCGGAGATAGCTCAGTGCTGCCATGACTGGAGGGTATTCTTCACCAACACCCAAGTTAGCCTACGTCTAAATAGTGTAAAAAATATGACCATATTTAAGAGGCTGTATACAATTGAAACCGGTATCTTAATTATAAAGATGGTGACTTCGTCACAGTAGCCCTCCGGTTTTTCATGACTGGAAATCCAAGGTTATGTACACCTATTACGCTCCAGAATTGAGAACTGCATGCTAATTATGCCAGAAAAAGGGGAGAAATTTTGAGGAAAATTATTCCTCTGAGAGGCTGTGTTGTGGAGGCGATGGAGCTGAACTCTCATACACACGCAAGTGCACACACCCAAGTGCACACACACACACTTAATTACAGTGCCTTCAGAAAGTATTCATACCCATTGACTTATTGCACAGTTTGTTGTGTTACAGCCTGAATTCAACATGGATGAAATTGATTTTGTTTCTCACCCATCTACACACACTACCCCAGAATGACGAAGTGAAAACATGTTTTAACTTCTTGAGAATACAGGGGGTGCTGTTTCGCATTAGCATAATTGCCTCTACAGATTAAACTGCCTCTTATTCAATTATTGCTGTTACTATATGCATATAACCATATACCATTGGATAGAAAACAAGCTATGGTTTCTAAAACCGTTCCAATTTCGTCTCTGAGTGAAACACAGGTCATTTCACAGCACTTTCCCTGAGCCAGAAGAAGATTGCAAGATGTGTATGCTCGCTTCAACGCTCTGCCTATATATGGTCATGCCACCTATGACCCGAAACACACTTCATTCTTCTTCCTCTAGGTGTCAGGAAGTTGTCAGAGGAGAAATTTTTTGTTTATCTTGTACTGACGTGAAATAAGACCTATTTCTTTAGCGTGACCGACAACTTCCGGTTTTCTCAGACGCGCGTCTTAGAGGTGCCATTGTCTTTTGTTATGCTGACGTTACGGATGAAAACTATCTCCGTCTCGAAGTTTGTTTGATACATGTGACCATATCACCGTAATGTATGTTTTTTCAATATAGTTTAATCAGATTATTAGAATTTTTTCGGGAGTTTTGCCGTGTTCCGTTCTTTGAGTTTTTTAACTTTGGACAGGGACCGTGCCAGTCGACCAGTACCCAGGCTAAATGAAGAGGGGAAGTTGCCATTGTGAATGGATTGAACGACTCATCAGGACTAAGGACACCTTGATCAACATTCTGATGAAAGATCAGCAATAGTAAGAACCAATTTACGATGTTATTTCATATATCTGTCGTGCATGTGAACTGGTCGGGCGCGTCCAGCTGGTTCTGGCTGGCCTGGTTATGCTAATTTAGCGCTACATTTTGTTTTCGCTATAAAACATTTAAAAAATCTGAAATATTGTTTGGATTCACCAGATGTTGGGCTTTCAATGTCTGTACGCTGTGTATTTTTTCTGAAATGTTTTAAGACAAGTAATTAGTTATATAACGTTGGTCTCTGTAATTGTTCTAGCTGCATCAGCACTATATCAGATTGCAGCTGCAATGTAGAACTGTGATTTATACCTGAAAAATGCACATTTAAAAAAAAAAAACTATGCTATACCATAAATATGTTATCAGACTGTCATCTTATGAATTTGTTTGTTGGTTAGTGGCTATCAATATCTTAGTTTAGCCGAATTGGTGATAGCACCTGATGGAGTAAGAAACTGTTGGAGTAAGAAAATGGTGTCTTTTGCTAACGTGTTTAGCTAATAGATTTACATATTGTGTCTTCCCTGTAAAACATTTAAAAAATCTGAAATGGTGGTTTTATTCACAAGATCTGTGTCTTTCATTGGGTGTCTTGGACTTGTGATTTAATGATATTTAGATGCTACTATTTAATTGTGACGCTATGCTAGCGATGCTAATCAGTGTGGGGGAGGTGGGGGGTGCTCCCGGATCCGGGTTAGGTACTCTGTAGAGGTTTTAAGACATTTTTACAAATGTATTGGAAAGGAAATACAGAAATACTGTTTCTGATTTATATAAGTATTCACACCCCTGAGTCAATACATGTTAGAACACCTTTGGCAGTGATTACAGCAGTGAGTCTTTCTGAGTAAGTCTATAAGAGCTTTGCACACCTGGATTGTATAGTGAACAAGAATATAAACGCAGCATATAAAGTGTGTTGGTCCTCATGAGCTGAATAAAAGATCCCAGATACTTTCCATACACACAAAAAGCTTATTTCCCACAAATGTTGTGCACAAATTGGTTTACATTCCTGTTAGTGAGCACTTCTCCTTTGTATTCAGGACATTCTTTCAGCAAAAAAAATGTGCAGCTTTACTTTAGTACCTTGTTGCAAAAAGGATGCATGTTTTGGAATACTTGTATTCTGTACAGGCTTATTTCTTTTCACTCTGTCATTTAGGTTAGTAATGTGGAGTAACTGCAATTCCACTTTGACAATACGGGGTATTGTGTGTAGGCCATTGACACAACATCTGGCCTTAGTCCATTTTAAATTCAGGCTGTAACACAACAAAATGTGGAATGAGGGGTGTGAATACTTTCTGAAGGCACTCTAGGTATACATAACCTTGGATTTCTAGTAATGAAAAACAGGAGGGCTACTGTGATGAAGCCTTCATCTTTATAATTAACATACATGTATCAGTTGTATAAAGCCTCCTAAATGTTTTATTCATTACATGGTCATATAATTATTTTCTGCATTGTTGGGAAGGGCCCATAAGTTAGCAATTCACTGTTAGTCTGCACCTGTTGTTTACAAAGCATGTGACAAATAAGATTTGATTTGAGACACACACACCTTGCATGTAGGGTTTGATTAGGATCCACTCTTCCTTCTGTTAAGTGCTACTGTTTAATAGCTCACTTCTCGCCCCACTGTGTATGCATAATAGATTATTATTTTTTTGCCGGGTTTGCCGTTGCGGAATAATTGAGAAAGTATGAGACCCTCCGGCTATTTCGGTTAAGTACGTATACTTTGAGTATTTTAGCTTTATGGGTTTTGCAGTCTTAGAGGTCACAATTACATTTAAAACTGTTTTGTTCTTTGATATGTTGCCGTGTCAACAGCAGGATAGATGGTTTTGTTACAGTGTCAACAGAATGATATATGGTTTTGTTACAGTGTCAACAGAATGATAGATGGTTTTGTTAGTGTCAACAGAATGATAGATGGTTTTGTTACAGTGTCAACAGAATGATAGATGGTTTTGTTACAGTGTCAACAGAATGATAGATGGTTTTGTTACAGTGTCAACAGAATGATAGATGGTTTTGTTAGTGTCAACAGAATGATAGATGGTTTTGTTACAGTGTCAACAGAATGATAGATGGTTTCGTTACAGTGTCAACAGAATGATAGATGGTTTTGTTAGTGTCAACAGAATGATAGATGGTTTTGTTACAGTGTCAACAGAATGATATATGGTTTTGTTACAGTGTCAACAGAATGATAGATGGTTTTGTTAGTGTCAACAGAATGATAGATGGTTTTGTTACAGTGTCAACAGAATGATAGAGGGTTTTGTTACAGTGTCAACAGAATGATAGATGGTTTTGTTACAGTGTCAACAGAATGATAGATGGTTTTGTTACAGTGTCAACAGAATGATAGATGGTTTTGTTACAGTGTCAACAGAATGATAGATGGTTTTGTTACAGTGTCAATAGAATGATAGATGGTTTTGTTACAGTGTCAACATAATGATAGATGGTTTTGTTACAGTGTCAACATAATGGTAGATGGTTTTGTTACAGTGTCAACAGAATGATAGATGGTTTTGTTACAATGTCAACATAATAATAGATGGTTTTGTTAGTGTCAACATAATGGTAGATGGTTTTGATACAGTGTCAACATAATGGTAGATGGTTTTGTTACAGTGTCAACAGAATGATAGATGGTTTTGTTACAGTGTCAACAGAATGATAGATGGTTTTGTTACAGTGTCAACAGAATGGTAGATGGTTTTGTTACAGTGTCAACAGAATGATATATGGTTTTGTTACAGTGTCAACAGAATGATAGATGGTTTTGTTACAGTGTCAACAGAATGATAGATGGTTTTGTTAGTGTCAACAGAATGATCGATGGTTTTGTTAGTGTCAACAGAATGATAGATGGTTTTGTTACAGTGTCAACATAATGGTAGATGGTTTTGTTACAGTGTCAAGATAATGATAGATGGTTTTGTTACAGTGTCAAGATAATGATAGATGGTTTTGTTACAGTGTCAACAGAATGGTAGATGGTTTTGTTAGTGTCAACATAATGGTAGATGGTTTTGTTACAGTGTCAACATAATGGTAGATGGTTTTGTTACAGTGTCAATAGAATGATAGATGGTTTTGTTACAGTGTCAATAGAATGACAGATAGTTGTTACAGTGTCAACATAATGGTAGATGGTTTTGTTACAGTGTCAACATAATGGTAGATGGTTTTGTTACAGTGTCAACATAATGGTAGATGGTTTTGTTACAGTGTCAACATAATGGTAGATGGTTTCGTTACAGTGTCAACAGAATGATATATGGTTTTGTTACAGTGTCAACAGAATGATAGATGGTTTTGTTACAGTGTCAACATAATGGTAGATGGTTTTGTTACAGTGTCAACATAATGGTAGATGGTTTTGTTACAGTGTCAACATAATGGTAGATGGTTTTGTTACAGTGTCAACAGAATGATATATGGTTTTGTTAGTGTCAACAGAATGATAGATGGTTTTGTTACAGTGTCAACATAATGGTAGATGGTTTTGTTACAGTGTCAACATAATGGTAGATGGTTTTGTTACAGTGTCAACATAATGGTAGATGGTTTTGTTACAGTGTCAACATAATGACAGATAGTTGTTACAGTGTCAACATAATGGTAGATGGTTTTGCTACAGTGTCAATAGAATGACAGATAGTTGTTACAGTGTCAACATAATGGTAGATGGTTTTGTTACAGTGTCAACATAATGGTAGATGGTTTTGTTACAGTGTCAACATAATGGTAGATGGTTTTGTTACAGTGTCAACAGAATGATATATGGTTTTGTTACAGTGTCAACATAATGATAGATGGTTTTGTTACAGTGTCAACAGAATGATATATGGTTTTGTTACAGTGTCAACAGCAGGATAGATGGTTTTGTTACAGTGTCAACATAATGGTAGATGGTTTTGTTACAGTGTCAACAGAATGATATATGGTTTTGTTACAGTGTCAACATAATGATAGATGGTTTTTTTACAGTGTCAACAGAATGATATATGGTTTTGTTACAGTGTCAACAGCAGGATAGATGGTTTTGTTACAGTGTCAATAGAATGACAGATAGTTCTTACAGTGTCAACAGAATGGTAGATAGTTGTTAGTGTCAACAGAAGGATACATGGTTTTGTTAGTGTTAACAGAATGATAGATGTCATCATTGTTAAGCACTGTATTTGGAGGCATTTAACAGATGCAGTGATAATTGTTTAGTTTTAAAACAATGCTCGTAGTCTTGAATTTCTCTCCCTCATCACCTTCTGTGCTTGTTGTGTTATTGTCAAATGAACATGGGCTGTAATAACCACAGGTGTTAAAAGTTCTCCCATGGAAACAATGAATATCTCTATGGCCGTAGTGTATTTCCTAACGTTTTACCCCTCACACACATATGGCACCCTGTCGCTCCTCACTGGCTAGGCAAAGTGGTGGTGGTGGGTGGGGTGAGTGACCAGGGTCAGTGAGAGTGACGGTTGATTGGCTGCCACCCAAAGCCCAGCCTCCAAGGCAGCGTGAGGAACAGTTGTGGTGGTCCGACTGACACCCAACGCCCCCTCTCAGGTGGATAGGGCTACGGAGGCATGTGATGAGGCCAGGGTGAGAAACAGGGAGAGAGAGAAGGGAGGAAAGAGAGGGAGGGAGAGCGAGTTAACGCCACACCAGCTGTCTGGGCCTCGGCTGCCAGACGTCCCAGAAGGCCGTTGGAGTCGTGACTGGAAGAGGGCTCTGCATCCGCGGGCCTTGTACCTGCCAGATGGGGGAATGGCAGCCAAACTCTTTAATTGCATGAAGGGAGAGAGGCGCAGAAAAGCAAGGCCTCCGTCTGAACTGAAGGTCAAAGCTAGTTTGCTTCTTTTGACAGGCGGAACTACTTCAGCATGTCCATACGGAGGTAGAAACCTAACAAGCACTGCATTTTTTCCTCCTGCTGCTTTGCTCCTCACACCGTCATTATCTTTCCTGTCATAATTAAGCGGTAGTCAGTTTGAACAGCGGCGTTCAGTGTTCTTTCTTTGGGGAGCCGAAGATTTGGTCCAAAGTTATAATTTCAAACCCTTGTTCCAGCCTCAGCTAAATGCAAAAACTTGATGGGGTCAATTCTGTTTTAATGGATATCGTGATTGATTAATTGATATTCAACCCATGAATTGGAAACCTGTTTGATTCTTTGAAGATTTTTCAATTTATAAATGATGTTTCAGTAGTTTGCCAGATTAACCCCTGACCTGGAACAAAAAGACTTGAGGTACTGACAGAAGTTTCTCTACTACACCCCCTGGAGAGGGTTTTCATTCAGTCCCAATGAGTAGGACTAGATTAACACGATGTCTCTCTCCCTCCCTCTGTTTCACTGTCTGTCTCACTGTCTGTCTCCCTGTGTCTGCCTCTCTCTTTGTTCGTCTCACTCCCTTTCTCTGTCTGCCTCTGAGGGCCAGTTGAGGCACACCACGACAGGGGAGGCGTTTGTGTTCAACGCCCGAGAGGATCTCCACAGGTGGAATCAGAAATGCTACGAGGCGTTGGGAGAGGTACTTATTGTTGCTGCTCCCCCTCTTCATCCCCGTTCATCCCCCTCTAACGCTGTCTATCAATCTCCAGTGTTGGCCTGTGTTCTCTTGTTAGTACTACTGCAGTACTATTAAGTTAATTAAAACAAGACAAAATAGGGAAGGAATTTATCCCTGATTGAGGAAATTGAAAGTCTCTCTGACAGGGTATTATTAAGGGAAACTGAGGTGGATTTTGATGCCTCTCTGCTCCCCAGTTGTAATAACTCTTTAATTGGATTCAGAGAGGAAGTTGAACATGAGCGCATACACACACACACACTTTTTATTCCTTGGATTTGACTTCTAAAGGTTCAGTGCATCATGTATTTGTCTCTGTCTGGTACATCTCCTGAGAGTAAAGTGTGTTTGTGGGCATGGCGCTTGGCAGGGAGTGGTGGATCCTTCCTTGGCAGGGAGTGGTGGATCCTTCCTTGGCAGGGGGTGGAATCTTCCTTGGCAGGGGGTGGTGGATCCTTCCTTGGCAGGGGGTGGATCCTTCCTTGGCAGGGGGTGGTGGATCCTTCCTTGGCAGGGGGTGGTGGATCCTTCCTTGGCAGGGAGTGGTGGATCCTTCCTTGGCAGGGGGTGGTGGATCCTTCCATGGCAGGGGGTGGTGGATCCTTCCTTGGCAGGGGGTGGTGGATCCTTCCTTGGCAGGGGGTGGATCCTTCCTTGGCAGGGGGTGGATCCTTCCTTGGCAGGGGGTGGTGGATCCTTCCTTGGCAGGGGGTGGTGGATCCTTCCTTGGCAGGGGGTGGTGGATCCTTCTATGGCAGGGGGTGGTGGATCCTTCCTTGGCAGGGGGTGGTGGATCCTTCCTTGGCAGGGGGTGGTGGATTCTTCCATGGCAGGGGGTGGTGGATCCTTCCTTGGCAGGGGGTGGTGTATCCATCCATACTTTCTGTTGAAGCTTGCATCTACAGTTGAAGTCAGAAGTTTACATACACTTAGGTTGGAGTCATTAAATCTAGTTTTTCAACCACTCCACAAATTTCGTGTTAACAAACTATAGTTTTGGCAAGTCGGTTAGGGCATCTACTTTGTGCATGACACAAGTAATTTTTCCAACAATTGTTTACAGACAGATTATTTCACTTACAATTCACTGTATCACAATTCCAGTGGGTCAGAAGTTTACATACACTAAGTTGACTGTGCCTTTAAATAGCTTGGACAATTCCAGAAAATGATGTAATGGCTTTGGAAGCTTCTGATAGGCTAATTGACATAATTTGAGTCAATTGGAGGTGTACCTGTGGATGTATTTCAAGGCCTTTCTTCAAACTCTTGCTTGACATCATGGGGAAATCAAAAGAAATCAGCCAAGACCTCAGAAAAATTATTGTAGACCTCCATAAGTCTGGTTCATCCTTGGGAGCAATTTCCAAACGCCTGAAGGTACCACGTTCATCTGTACAAACAATAGTACGTAAGTATAAACACCATGGGACCACACAGCAGTCATACCGCTCAGGAATGAGTCACGTTCTATATCCTAGATATGAACGTACTTTGGTGTGAAAAGTGCAAATCAATCCCAGAACAACAGCAAAGGACCTTGTGAAGATGCTGGAGGAAACGGGTACCAAAGTATCTATATCCACAGTAAAACCAGTCCTATATCGACATAACCTGAAAGGCTGCTCAGCAAGGACGAAGCCACTGTTCCCAAACCACCATAAAAAAGCCAGACTATGATTTGTAACTGCACATGGGGACAAAGATTGTACTTTTTGGAGAAATGTCCTCTGGTCTGATGAAACAAAAATATAACTGTTTGGCCATAATGACCATCGTTATGTTTGGAGGAAAAAGGGGCATGCTTCTAAGCTGAAGAACACCATCGCAACTGAGACTGAGGAGCTGGCCGTTTACAATGGGCACCTTTTCATCCAAGCTACTCAATACTGCCCCTGCAGCCATAAGAAGTTAAGTACAACAAAGTCAAGGTATTGGGGTGGCCATCACAGAGCCCTGACCTCAATCCTATCGAAAATGTGTGGGTAGAACTGAAAAAGTGTGTGCGAGCAAGGAGGCCTAGAAACCTGACTCAGTTACCCCAGCTTTGTCAAGAGGAATGGGCCAAAATTCACCCAACTTATTGTGGGAAGCTTGTGAAAGTCTACCCAAAACATTTGACCCAAGTTAAACAATTTAAAGGCAATGCTACCAAATACTAATTGTGTGCATGTAACTTCTAACCACCTGGGAATGTGATGAAAGAAATAAAAGCTTAAATATATCCTTCTCTCTACTATTATTCTGACATTTCACATTCTTAAAATAAAGTGGTGATCCTAACTGACCTAAAACAGGACATTTTCACAAGGATTAAATGTCAGGAATTGTGAAAAACTGAGTTTAAATGTATTTGGCTAAGGCGTAGGTAAACTTCTGACTTCAACTGTATGCATGCATCAAAATATGTAGGAATGGAGTATGTATCTGAGAAGTGCCCTCCGTGCTGTTTTACATACTTTGATTTGGACTCATAACCCGAACCTCCCGTGGTCAAATTTGCATGCTCTGAGGACGGTAGAATGCATATTGAGATAAACCCTCAGTGTCAACCCATGCAGTATGCATGGGCTAATCACACGCCAATGTTTAAATTTGTTGTAATCTTTTGTTAATTTGCATCCCCGCTATTTTGCTTTTAATTTTTCCGCTCATTCTTTGAAGTTCAAAGAGAAAGATGGACTCTTTGATGGGATTACTTGTGTGTTTTTCACTTCTAATCCAGGAACGTCCTTAGAGAACTAGCCTTTTGTCCTCCCTGTCTTTAGCTGACGGAGGTATCCAGCATCTGAAACGCTGGATGCAAACATTTAGTAGTGCAGAACAGAGGCATTTGAACTTCTTGAACTCAGACATCAGACTCAGACGTTTAGAGAAGGAACGCTCATCAAGGAGCCAGGCATCTCATTCCAACATGTAATAGGCTATGTCACTGGTGACGCTAACTGTGATAACGAGACATAACGAGAGAGGGGTGTGGCTAAAGTTGGCTTGGACTCCTGTCTGTCTCTATGTCTGAATGTCTGTCCATCCAGCTGTCTTGAGGCCAGGTTAATTCACAGGGCCAGGCGATGATTGTCACTCTCATTAAATGACACAGAAACTCTGTCTGGGGAGATGGAATAGAATAGTCATAGTTAATCTGGCTACTCAGACTATATGCATTGACCCCATTATTTTGTTCTTTTTTTGTTGTTGCACTGACTCTCTTGCACAGGCTCGATGTACACTGACTGGACTCACACACACTACACACACTCAAATGCTACACTGACACTCCAAAACACACGTGAACACACACACACACACACACACAGTACACAGATCGCCACACACACACATTCCTTCACACTCTTCACATACCATGCTGCTACTCTCTGTTTATTATCTATGCATAGTCACTTTTATCTCTACCTACATGTACATATTACCTCAATTACCTCGACTAACCTGTACCCCAGCACATTGACTCTGTACCGGTACCCCTTGTATATAGCCTCCACATTGACTCTGTACCGGTACCCCTTGTATATAGCCTCCACATTGACTCTGTACCGGTACCCCTTGTATATAGCCTCCACATTGACTCTGTACTGGTACCCCTTGTATATAGCCTCCACATTGACTCTGTACCGGTACCCCTTGTATATAGCCTCCACATTGACTCTGTACTGCTACCCCTTGTATATAGCCTCCACATTGACTCTGTACCGGTACCCCCTTGTATATAGCCTCCACATTGACTCTGTACCAGTACTTTCTGTATATAGCCTCCACATTGACTCTGTACCAGTACTGCCTGTATATAGCCTCCACATTGACTCTGTACCAGTACTTCATGTATATAGCCTCCACATTGACTCTTTCAGTACTTCCTGTATATAGCCTCCACATTGACTCTGTACCGGTACTTCCTGTATAAAGCCTCCACATTGACTCTGTACCGGTACTTCCTGTATAAAGCCTCCACATTGACTCTGTACCAGTACCCCCTGTATATAGCCTCCACATTGACTCTGTACCGGTACCCCCTGTATATAGCCTCCACATTGACTCTGTACTGGTACTTCCTGTATAAAGCCTCCACATTGACTCTGTACCAGTACTTCCTGTATAAAGCCTCGTTATTGTTCCTTTGTTGTGTTACTATTTTTACTTGAGTTTATTTAGCACATTTTTCTTACTTACTTTTTATAAACTCTGAATTGTTGGTTAAGGGCTCGTAAGTAAGCATTTCACGGTAAGGTTGTATTCTGTTATGTGACAAATACCATGTGACTTAATTTAATAGGAGTTAATAGTAGTTAGCACTATGAAATGAATCAGGGTAATAGGACACTATATTCCTATGGCCTGGGACTGGGTCTGGGCTGGTTAGCTATGGTCTAGTTCTGTCTTTTGGACATAATCATTTTCCACCATTGAAAATGAGGGGGTCTTTCTTGTCTAAAGATATTTCTGTATTCTCTTATACATTCAGGGTTTTAATGGCTATTGCACATGCTCTCCCTGAGTCTTTTGGGCTATGAAGAGCAGGTCAAGGTTTAGGGGTGAGCGCAGAGAAAGCCCCTGCTGCTGAGAGCCCTCGTTCACAACAATGGCCTTCCTGAACCCCACAATGCATTGTGCGGAGGTGGAGAGAGGGGAAAGGAGACACGGTGTCCTTCTGTGATTGTCCCTAGTGCTAGGAGTGTGGGGGTGGGAGAGCGCCCACCCACCCTGTGTAGAGGGGGTACCATCAGCTCGCTCTCTCTCTCTCTGTCTCTATCCCTCCATCCCTTCCATGGACCTGCCAGTCTACAGAGTAGAGCTAGCTGCGCAAGTGCAGTGCTAGGGAAAATGGCGTCCGCATTGTGAGAGACATCACAACACCAGATGTCCAATTTGCACTTCAGCCTTGTCTGAATGGGAAGACGATGTGGAGAATGTCTTGATGGCCGCGTAGAGGAAAGATCTGCAGCTGGGGTTGAATGCAGGGGCATTGCATTGTGGGCCCAGATTACAATTCTTATTCTTGTTTATTTATCTATTTTTACAGCTCATTACGAAGATCTTTCCAAGGAGCACAAATGCTTCACTGTATTCTACATGTTCTGGAAACTGTTTGTTTAATGTCCCAGTTTGTGGTGAATTAGCATATTGAATTGTTTGAAAACTTGTGAATACTAGCCCACTAAACCACTCATTTAAGGAGCTGTTTGTTGAAAAACATTGCTATTGTGTGGATCCCGGTGGATGTGTCTCTGAGGGCTCCTACCTGAGCAGTGGCGTGGCTGTAGACAGTAACAGGTTCGTAGGGAGGTGCTCACAGTCAGGAGCTGTGATTAAATAACACGGTGGGTGCTCAGTCAGCCCATCCACATTCTCCCCGTGTTAATATCTCCCACAATTGTCTTTAGTGGCTGCGTGGAAATAGCCTAGCCCGCTACACACTCTCATACAGACACACAAATTGAACGCTATCTAGTACCCCTTGGAGCTGTGGCTGTCTATTTCAGAGTGTGTGTGCATATAGTACCAGTCATAGGGTTTGGAGACACCAGCTCATTCAAGGGTTTTTCTTTATTTTGACTATTTTCTATGTTGTATAATAATAGGGAAGACATCAAAACTATGAAATAACACATATGGAATCATGTAGTAACCAAAAAAGTGTTAAACAAATCACAATATATTTAAGATTTTAGATTCTTCAAAGTAGCCATCCTTTGCCTTGATGACAGCTTTGCCATTCTCTCAACCAGCTTCATGTGGAATGCTATTCCAACAGTCTTGCTGGAGTCTCCACATATGCTGAGCACTTGTTGGCTACTTTTCCTTCACTCTGCGATCCAACTCATCCCAAACCATCTCAATTAGGATGAGGTCGGGTGATTTTGGAGGCCAGCTCATCTGATGCAGCACTCCATCACTCTCCTTCCTGGTCAAATAACCCTTACACAGCCTGGAGGTGTTGGGTCATTGTACTATAGAAAAACAAATGATAGTCCCACTAAGCGCAAACCAGCCATGCTGGTTAAGTGTGCCTTGAATTGTAAATAAATCACAGACAGTGTCTCCAGCAAAGCACCCCCACACCATAACACCTCCTCCTCCATGATTCACGGTGGGAACCACACATGCAGAGATCCTCCATTCACCTACTCTGCATCTCACAAAGACACGGCAATTCTACCATTTTCTGTGTACCACCCCTATCTTGTCACAACACAACTGATTGGCTCAAATGCATTAAGAAGGAAAGAAATTCCACTTTTTTTGTTGAAATGCATTCCAGGTGACTACCTAATGCCAATAGTGTGCAAAGCTGTAATCGAGGCATGATTGGCTACTTTAAAGAATCTCAAATATAAAATATATATTTTTTGTAAAACACTTTTTGGTTTACTACATGATTCAATGAGTTATTTTCAATGTAGAAAATAGTGAAATAAAGAAAAACCCTGGAATGAGTAGGTGTGTCAAAACTTCATAGACTGTTTGTGTGTGTGATCCAGGATTACCTTTTAAGGTGTGTGTGTGTGTGTGTGTGTGTGTGTGTGTGTGTGTGTGTGTGTGTGTGTGTGTGTGTGTGTGTGTGTGTGTGTGTGTGTGTGTGTGTGTGTGTGTGTGTGTGTGTGTGTGTGTGTGTGTGTGTGTGTGTGTGTGGACGTGTTTAACTATTCTTGTGGGGACCAGATGTCCCCACAAGAATAGTAAACAAACAAAACTGTTGAAGTATAATTTGACCAACTGGGTACGTTTTGTTAGTCACCACAAGGTCAAATGTTATTTCTAGGGGGTTATGGTTTGAATTAGTGTTAGGGTTAGAATTACCTTAACTTAGGGCTGCAATTCCGTTAACGGGATCGATATGACAACAGCCAGTGAAAGTGCAGGGCGCCAAATTCAAACAGAAATCTCATAATTAAAATTCCTCAAGCATACAAGTATTTCACACCTATTTAAAGATACACTTCTTGTTAATCCCACCACAATGTCCGATTTCAAAAAGGCTTTACAGCGAAAGCACCTCAAATGATTATGTTAGGTCACCGCAAAATCACAGAAAAACACAGCCACATTTCCAGCCAAAGACAGGAGTCACAAAAAGCAGAAATAGAGATAAAATGAATCACTAACCTTTGATGATCTTCATCAGATGACACTCATAGGACTTCATGTTACACAATACATATATGTTTTGTTTGATAAAGTTCATATTTATATCCAAAAACCTCAGTTTACATTGGCGCCATGTTCAGAAATGCCTACAAAATATCCGGAGAAATTGCAGAGAGCCACATCAAATAAATAACAGAAATTCTTTGATGAAAGATACATGTTTTACATAGAATTAAAGATACACTTGTTCTTAATGCAACCGCTGTGTCAGATTTATGGCAAAAGGACAATATTTATTCATCTGAGAACAGCGTTCAGCCACAAAAGGAAGCCATACAGTTACCCGCCAAATTGTGGAGTCAACAAAAGTTATAAATAGCATTATAAATCTTCACTTACCTTTGCTGATCTTCGTCGGAATGCACTCCCAGGACTCCCACTTCCACAAGAAATGTTTGTTTTGTTCGGTAATGTCCATCATTTATGTCCAAATAGTTATTTTTGTTAGTGTGTTTGATAATCAAATCCGTCAGGAAGCATGTTCACTAAAAGCAGACGAAATGTCACAAAGTTCCATAACAGTCAGTAGAAACATGTCAAACGATGTATGTTATAATCAATCTTTAGGATGTTTTTAAAATAAATATTTAATAAAGTTCCAACAGGAGAATTCCATTATCTTCAGAAGTGCGATGGAATACAGCTCCCTCTCATGTGAACGCGCATGGTCAGAGCATGGTCAGGTCATGGTAGACCTTACTCATTCCCGTCTCTTTCGGCCCCACCTCACAGTAGAAGCATCAGACAAGGTTCTACAGACTGTTGACATCTAGTGGAAGCCGTAGGAAGTGCAAACTGACCCATATCCCACTGTGTATTCGATAGGCGATGAGTTGAAAACCTACAAACCTCAGATTTCCCACTTCCCTTTTGGATTTCTTTCTCAGGTTTCTATCTGCCATATGAGTTATGTTATACTCACAGACATCATTCAAAGAGTTTTAGAAACTTCAGAGTGTTTTCTATCCAATACTAATATATGCATATATTAGCAACTGGGACTGAGGAGCAGGCAGTTTACTCTGGGCACCTTTTCATCCAAGCTACTCAATACTGCCCCTGCAGCCATAAGAAGTTGGGTTAGGAGCTAGCGTTAGTTTTAGGGTTAGGAGCTAGCGTTAGTTTTAGGGTTAGGAGCTAGCGTTAGTTTTAGGGTTAGGGTTAAGGTTAGGTTTTTGGGTTAAGTTTAGTGTAATGGTAAGAGTACAGGGTTAGGGTTAGGGAACATTTTGAATGGGACTGAATTGTGTGTCCCTACAAGGTTATTTGTACAAGACTGTGTGTGTGTGGTCTGTGTGTGGTGAGTGTGTGTAGGATCAGGGTGATCTGGGCCCTGTAGAGCACAGTGAAAGTGTAATTGTTGCTGTAAGTGATAGTTCCCCCTGATATGTGACTGGCATGAGGCCCAGGTGGAATTGTATTAAGCCGTTAATAAATTAGTATTTTTCTCCCCTCGCTGCATATGTGGGGTGATTCTAATGAACCTAGGCACAGCCAGATGGCTCTATTATGAAGATTTCTCTCTTTTTCTCTGTGTGTGTCTCTCACTCTCCTCTCTCGCTCTCTCTGTGTTTGTGTGTGTGTGTGCTTCTCTGTGTGTGTGTGTGTGTGTGTGTCTCTCCCTCTCACTCTCCTCTCTCTCTCTGTGTGTCTCTTGCTCTCCTCTCTCGCTCTCTCTGTGTGTGTGTGTGACTCTCTCTCTGTGTGTGTGTCTCCCTCTCACTCTCCTCTCTCTCTCTGTGTGTCTCTCTCACTCTCCTCTCTCTCTCTGTGTCTCTCTCTCACACTCTCTCTCTCTCTCTCTGTGTCTCTTCCTCTCACTCTCCTCTCTCTCTCTCTCTCTCTCTCTCTCTATCTCTCTCTCTCTGTGTGTCTCTCCCTCACTCTCTCTCATTCTCTCCCTCCTCTCTCTCTCTTGCTGTCTGTCACTCTCCTCTCTCTCTCTCAATTCAATTCAAGTCAAGGGCATTATTGGCATGGGAAACATATGTTAACATTGCCAAAGCAAGTAAAGTAGATAATATACAAAAGTGAAATAAGCTATAAAAATTAACAGTAAAACATTACACTCACAGAAGTTTCAAAAGAATAAAGACATTACAAATGTCATATGTATGTGTATACTGTGTTGTAATGATGTGATCTCGCTGATGTGATGCACACTGTGGTATTTCCCCCAGTAGATATGGGAGTTTATCAAAATCAGGTTTATTTTCAAATTTTTGTGAATCTGTATTCTGAGGTAAATATGTGTTTCTAATATGGTCATACATTGGGCAGGAGGTTAGGAAGTGCAGCTCAGTTTCCACCTCATTTTGTGGGCAGTGTGCACATAGCCTGTCTTCTCTTGAGAGCCAGGTCTGCCTACGGCGGCCTTTCTCAATAGCAAGGCTATGCTCACTGAGTCTGTACATAGTCAAATCTTTCCTTTATTTTGGGTCAGTCACAGTGGTCAGGTATTCTGCCACTGTGTACTCTCTGTTTAGGGCCAAATAGCATTCTAGTTTTCTGTTTAAAAAATAATAATATTTCCAATGTGTCAAGTAGTTATCTTTTTGTTTTCTCATGATTTGGTTGGGTCAAATTGTGTAGATGCAAACAGTAGACATTTGACTTCAGATTCTAGTAGGGTGAGACCGGGTGCTACAGACTTTTCTATTGTCCTCGCAAATTCGTTGATATATGTTGAAGAGGGTGGGGCTTAAGCTGCATCCCTGTCTCACGCCATGACCCTGTTTTTACCTATTTTAACCGCACACTTGCGGTTTGTGTTAATGGATTTTATAATGTATGTTTTTTCCCCAACACCACTTTCCATCAGTTTGTGTAACAGACCCTCATAACAAATGGAGTCAAAGGCTTTTTTTAAATCAACAAAGCATGAGAAGACTTTGCCTTTGTTTTGGTGTGTTTGTTTTCCAATTAGGGTGTGCAGGGTGAATACGTGGTCTGTCGTACGATAATTTGGTAAAAAACAAATTTGACATTTGCTGAGTACATTATTTTCAGTAAGGAAATGTACAAGTCTGCTGTTAATGATTATGCAGAGGATTTTCACAAGGAAAATCCTCTCTCTCCCTCCACTGTATTTGTGGTTGGTACATCCCTTCATACAGTTGAAGAACTCAAAGCCCCTTTTTACCACCAGTGGGTCTTGTGTACTTTACATGCAGTTTAATTTAGCCAATGAACAGTAAATATTGAGTGTATGTGTAGTTAAACACACATACAGAGAGGGAACAGTAGGCCTCTACACTACTGTTTTCCTGTTAGCTGGCACCAGGGCGTGCGAAGGCAACGGCGAGCCCTCACACCCGTGTCAGTCACGGCTGTTTTGTTTGGAATTTAAGAGGAGTAAAATAGCAGCTGTCTTTCTTGATTTATCACTTCTCATCACTCCTCAAACCCCACAGCACGGCTGGAGGAGAGGGAGGGAGTGAGGCAGAGAGGCAGGCAGGGAGTGAGGCAGAGAGGGAGGCAGAGAGAGAGAGAGGCGGAAAGCAGGGAAGTGGGACGCAGAGAGAGGGGGGGTGGAGAGAGGTGCCGCGAACAGGGGGTAGGGGGGAGGCGGAGAGAGGGGGAGGCAGAGAGAGAGGGGGAGGCAGAGAGAGAGGGGGAGGCAGAGAGAGAGGGGGAGGCAGAGAGAGAGGGGGAGGCAGAGAGAGAGGGGGAGGCAGAGAGAGAGGGGGACGCAGAGAGAGAGGGGGACGCAGAGAGAGAGGGGGACGCAGAGAGAGAGGGGGAGGCAGAGAGGGGGAGGCAGAGAGGGGTACGCAGAGAGAGGCAACGAGAGAGAGAAGACGGGGAGGGAGGCAAAGAGGGGGAGGGAGTGAGGGAGGCAGAAAAGGTGAGTGAGTGAGTGAGGCAGGGAGTGAGTGAGTGAGTGAGTGAGGCAGGGAGGGAGGGCGGGAGTGAGGGAGGGCGAGAGTGAGTCAGGCAGGAAGGGAGTGAGGTAGGGAGGAAGAGAGAGAGGAGCAGGCGGAAAGGGGGAGAGTGGGAGGCGGAGGGGAAGATGAGGAGGCGGAGTGGGTGAGGGAGTGAAGGAGGGAGGGAGTGTGTGAGGCAGTGACTGAGGGAGTGAGGCAGGGAGGCAGAGGGGGCGGTGGGAAGGGGGAAAGTCGGAGGCAGAGAGAGGGGTGGAGAGAGGGGAAGCAAAGAGGGGGTAGGGGGGAGGCAGATAGGCGGAGAGAGGGGAAGGCAGAGAGGCAGAGAAGACAGGCAACAAGAGAGAGAAGAGGGGGGGAGGCAAAGATGGGGAGGGAGTGAGGGAGGCAGAGAGGGTGAGGGAGTGAAGGAGGGAGTGAGTGAGGCAGTGACTGAGGCAGGGAGGGAGTGAGTCAGGCAGGGAGTGAGGCAGGGAGGAAGAGCGAGAGAGGGGCAGGCGGAAAGGAGGAGAGAGAGAGGGGGAGGGAGGGAGGGAGGCAGGGAGGAAGAGAGGGGCAGGCGGAAAGGGGGAGAGGGGGGAGGGAAGCGGAGAGAGGCGGAGGGAAGCGGAGAGAGGCGGAGGGAAGCGGAGAGAGGCGGAGGGAAGCGGAGAGAGGCGGAGGGAAGCGGACAGAGGCGGAGGGAAGCGGAGAGAGGCAGAGGGGGGAAGCGGAGAGAGGCAGAGGGGGGAAGCGGAGAGAGGCAGAGGGGGGAAGCGGAGAGAGGCAGAGGGGGGAAGCGGAGAGAGGCAGAGGGGGGAAGCGGAGAGAGGCAGAGGGGGGAAGCGGAGAGAGGCAGAGGGGGGAAGCGGAGAGAGGCAGAGGGGGAAGCGGAGAGAGGCAGAGGGGGGAAGCGGAGAGAGGCAGAGGGGGGAAGCGGAGAGAGGCAGAGGGGGGAAGCGGAGAGAGGCAGAGGGGGGAAGCGGAGAGAGGCAGAGGGGGGAAGCGGAGAGAGGCAGAGGGGGGAAGCGGAGAGAGGCAGAGGGGGGAAGCGGAGAGAGGCAGAGGGGGGAAGCGGAGAGAGGCAGAGGGGGGAAGCGGAGAGAGGCAGAGGGGGGAAGCGGAGAGAGGCAGAGGGGGTAAGCGGAGAGAGGCAGAGGGGGGAAGCGGAGAGAGGCAGAGGGGGGAAGCGGAGAGAGGCAGAGGGGGGAAGCGGAGAGAGGCCGAGGGGGGAAGGTGTGCGGGAGGGAGAAAGGGGAGGGAGGAGAGCCCAATACTATAGAAGTGAATTATCCTTGGGCCGGCTTCTGAGGGTAACACCTGAGGTGATCATTAGGCTGCCATTAAGGATCGCAGCACATACCCAGAGATGAGAGAGTGAGTGTGGAAGGGAGAGAGACAGAGAGAGATGAGACAACGAGAGACAGGGAAGGAAGAGAGAGAGAGATGAGCTTTCACATTTTTCAGCGTGTTTTTACAAAAAGGTAGATTTAGAGTTAGATAAACTTGGATTTTTCGGCGAGGGCATATACAGGATACTACCCTCCACAACATTTTTTATTTTTAACATTTATTTAACTAGGCAAATCAGTTAAGAACCAGTTCTTATGTACAATGACGGCCTAGGAACAGTGCGTTAACTGCCAGATCTGTACCTTGTCAGCTCAGGGATTGGATCCACCAACCTTTCTGTTACTGGCCCAACGGTCTAACCACTAGGCTACATAACCTTCAGTCCATATCAAAACTCCAAACCTACAACCTGATTTTGGACAACATTGCCTGGAAGGATTCCTACTACCAAAGATTTTTATTTCCAAGATATACAGCAAATGCTCTGGTAAACTAACAACAGAAAGCTGAAAACAACCTGGAACTGTTTGAGTGCTGTGTGAGTACTTTTAAAGTCAAGAAGATAAATACATTACAATGATATTTGACTTTATAAGGACTGAATGCTAAGTTAAGGCTACTAAGCTTGCTAGGACAGATATCTGACTGCAACTTCAATTAGCACTGAGGTGTGAAGTGAGAGGTGTCAAAGCCCAAACTCAACAGGGAAGGGACTCGGTGTATGCTAATTTGGTATAGAGCAGACCTAACTCACTCTTCAAATAATTTTACATTTGGCTAGAAATTGAAAAGGAAATGATCTCAACCAAGAAAAATGTCCTCCTGTGTGCTACCTATATCCCCCCACTAGAATCCCCATACTTTAATGAAGACAGCTTCTCCATCCTGGAGGGGGAATCAATCATTTCCAGGCCCAGGTACATGTACTAGTCTGTGGTGATCTAAATACCAGAACAGGACAATAACCTGACACCGTCAGCACACAGGGAGACAAACACCTGCCTGGAGGTGACAGCATTCCCTTCCCCATATGCCCACCTAGGCACAACCACAACAACATAACCAACAAAAACGGGTCACAACTCCAGCAGCTCCGTCGCACACTGGGTATGTATATAGTCAATGTTAGGCTTTGAGTGGACTCCTACGGTAGGTACACCTATAGCTCATCTCTTGGCAGTGGTACTGTAGACTACTTTATCACTGACCTCAACCCAGAGTCTCTGAGTGTTCACAGTCAGCCCACTGACACCCTTATCAGATCACAGCAAAATCACAGTCTACTTGTTCAGAGCAATACTCAATCATGAGGCATCATAGCCAAAGGAACTGAATAATATTAAGAAATGCTATAGATGGAAGGAAAGTACAAATTCCCATTTAGACAAATTCCTGGACAAAACATTCCACTGTAATAGTGAAGGTGTAAACTTGACAGTAGAAACCCTAAACAGTATATTTGACCTCTCAGCTTCCCTATTAAAAAAAAAAAAGTAAAACAGCAAACCTAACAAAATTAACAACAACCACTAGGCTACATAACCTTCAGTCCATATCAAAACTCCAAACCTACAACCTGATTGACGAATGACGAATGGTTTGATGAAGAATGCAAAAACCTAAGAAAAAAAATTGAGAAACCTACCCAACCAAAAACATAGAGACCTGAGTCTGCACCTTCACTATGGCGAATCACTAAAACAATACAGAAATACACTATGGAAAAAGAAGGAACAACTGGTCAGAAATCAGCTCAATGTAATTGAAGAATCCATAGTCCATATCCATAATCCAAACCACTTCTGGGAAATTTGGAAACACTAAACAAACAACAACACAAGAGTTATCTATCCAAAATGGAGCTGTATGGTTAAACCACTTCTCCAATCGTTTTGTGGAGACACCCTATGACAAAGAACAAACAGCAAAAACATACATGATCAAATACAAATCTTAGAATCAAGTATTAAAGACTACCAGAACCCACTGGATTCTCCAATTACATTGAATGAACTACAGGAGAAAATACAAACCCTTCAACCCAAAAAGGCTATACTTAAACTCTTTAACATCATCCTTAGCTCTGACATCTTCCCAATATTTGGAACCAAGGACTAATATCCACAAAAGTGGAGACACTTTTGATCCCAATTTCTACCGTGGGATATTTGTCAACAGCAACCTTGGGAAAATCCTCTGCATTATCATTAACAGCAGACTTGTACATTTCCTTCGTGAAAACAATGTACTAAGCAAATATCAAATTGGCTTTTTACCAAATTACCATACAACAAACCAGGTATTCACCCTGCACACCCTAATTGACAAACAAACCAAAACAAAGGCAAAGTCTTCTCATGCTTTGTTGATTTAAAATAAGCTTTCGACTCAATTTGGCATTAGGGTCTGCTATACAAATTGATGGAAAGTGGTGTTGGGGGAAAAACATACGACATTATGAAATCCATATACACAAACAACAAGTGTGCGGTTAAAATTAGCAAAAAACAAACATTTCTTTCCACAGGGCCGTGGGATGAGACAGGGATGCAGGTTAAGCCCCACCCACTTCAACATATACAGTACCAGTCAAAAGCTTGGACACACCTACTAATTTCAGGGTTTTTCTTAATTTATTCTAATTTCTACAGAATAATAGTGATGACATCAAACTATGAAATAACACATATGGAATCATGTAGTAACCAAAGAAGTGTTAAAAATATATATTTTATATTTGAGATGCTTAGCCAATTCCTAGCCAAAATAGCCAACCTTTGCCTTGATGACAGCTTTGCCCGCTCTTCACATTCTCTCAACCATCTTCATGAGGTAGTCACCTGGAATGCATTTCAATTAACAGGTGTGCCTTGTCAAAAATGTATTTGTGGAATTTATTTTCTTCTTAATGCGTTTGAGCCAATCAGTTGTGTTGTGACAAGGTAGGGGTGGTAGGCTCTATTTTGTAAAAAACCAAGTCCATATTATGGCAAGAAGAGCTCATATAAGCAAAGAGAAACGACGGTCCATTACTTTAAGACATGAAGGTCAGTCAATCGGTAACATTTCAAGAACTTTGAAAGTTCCTTCAAGTGCAGTCGCAAAAAACATCAAGCGCTATGATGAAACTGGCTCTCGTGAAGACCGCCACAGGAAAGGAAGACCCAGAGATACCTCTGCTGCATAGAATACATTCATTAGAGTTACCAGCCCAAATAAATGCTTTACAGAGTTCAAATATCTGACACATCTCTATGTCAACTGTTCAGAGGAGACCACATGAATCAGGTCTTCACGATCGAATTGCTGCAAAGAAACAACTACTAAAGGACCCCAACAAGAAGAAGAGACTTGTTTGGGCAATGGACATTAGACCGGTGGAAATCTGTCCTTTGGTCTGATGATTCCAATTTGAGATTTTGGGTTCCGACCCCCGTGTCTTTGTGAGAGGCAGATTAGGTGAACAGATGATCTCTGCATGTTTGGTTCCCATCGTGAAGCATGGAGGAGGAGGTGTGGGGGTGCTTTGCTGGAGACACTGTTTTGTGATTTATTTAGAATTCAAGGCACTGTTTAACCAGCATGGCTACCACAGCATTCTGCAGCGATATGCCATCACATCTGGTTTGCGCTTAATGGGACTTTCATTTGTTTTTCAACAGGACAATGATCAAACACACCTCCAGGCTGTTTAAGGGCCATTTGACCCAGAAGGAGAGTGATGGAGTGCTGCATCAGATGAACTGGCCTCAACAATCACCCGACCTCAACCCAATTGAGATGGTTTGGGATGAGTTGGACCACAGAGTGAAGGAAAAGCAGCCAACAAGTGCTCAGCATATGTGGGAACTCCTTCAAGACTGTTGGACATTTATTCCAGGTGAAGCTGGTTGAGAGAATGCAAAGAGTTTGTGAAGCTGTCATCAAGGCAAAGGGTGGCTACTTTGAAGAATCTCAAATATAAAATATATTTTGCTTACTACATGATTCCATATGTGTTATTTTATAGTTTTCATGTGGTCACTAATATTCCACAATGTATTAAACAGTTAAAATAAAGGATCACCCTTGAATGAGTAGGTGTTCTGAAGCGTTTGACCAGTAGTGTACATTTTGACTTTTAAATTATTGATATAACATTGAGTAATGAAGAATATAACTTATAAATGCCTCATGAGCTTTGTTCAAGTGTAATTAACCAATTAGAACCCAATATACATTCATATTTTACTCAATTGTTTGTGAATAATGAAAATGTAAACAACCACTGTATATCCTCAAACATGGTTAAAATTTCACATAACAAAATTTAAGAAAACCCTTGAATGAGTAGGTGTGTCCAAACCTTTTACTGGTACTGTATATCAACGTATTGACGAGGGCCCTAAAACAGTCTGCAGCACCCGGCCTCACCCTACTAGAATCTGAAGTCTAATGTCTACTGTTTGCTGATGATCTGGTGCTTCTGTCCCCACTCAAGAAGGGCCTACAGCAGCACCTAGATCTTCTGCACAGATTCTGCCAGACCTGGGCCCTGAGAGTACACCTCAGTAAGACAAAAATAATGGTGTTCCAAAAAATGGTCCACTTGTCCAGGACCACAGATACAAATTCCATCTAAACACAGTTGCCCTAGAGAACACAAAAAACTAGACATACCTCGGACTAAACATCAGCGCCACAGGTAACTTCCACAAAGCTGTGAACGAGCTGAGAGAGAAGGCAAGAAGGGCCTTCTATGCCATCAAAAGGAACATAAAATTAGACATACCAATTAGAATCTGGCAAAAAATTCTTGAATCAGTTATAGAACCCATTGCCCTTTATGGTTGTGTAGTCTGGGGTCCACTCACCAACCAAGAATTCATGAAATGGGACAAACACCAAATTGATACTCTGCCAAAATATCCTCAGTGTACAATGTAAAACACCAAATAATGCATGCAGAGCACAGTTATGCCGATACCAGCTAATTATCAAAATCCAGTAAAGAGCCGTTAAATTCCACAACCACCTAAAAGGAAGCGATTCCTAAACCTTCCAAAGTCATCACCTACAGAAAAATGAACCTGGAGAAGAGCCTCCTAAGCAAGCTGGTCCTGGAGCTCTGTTCACAAACAGACCCCACAGAGCCGCAGGACAGCAACACAATTAGACCCAACCAAAACAAAAAGAAAATTACTTGACACATTGGAAAGACTTAACAAAAAGGTTATGTCGATATAGGACTCGTTTTACTGTGGATATAGATACTGTTGTACCTGTTTCCTCCAGCATCTTCACAAGGTCCTTTGCTGTTCTGGGATTGATTTGCACTTTTCGCAACAAAGGACGTTCATCTCTAGGAGACAGAACGCGTCTCGTTCCTGAGCGGCATGACAGCTGCGTGGTCCAATGGTGTTTATACTTGCGTACTATTGTTTGTACAGATGAACGTGGTACCGTCAGGCGTTTGGAAATTGCTCCCAAGGATAAACCAGACTTTTGGAGGTGTCGTGGCTGAATCAGAATGAGTTGGGTATTATTGATAAGATGTTTTAATTTCATAATATGCTTGTGAGATACTTGTCAATAAAATATTTCCCTTTGGACTATAGGGTTGGCAGTTGCAGTTATCACTTCTGAGTTAGGGCTTAGTCACTTGGGGCCCAGAGAGGTCAGGCTTGTCTTCATATGTCAGTGTATCTGTTAAACCATGTGGTGCTATGTAGAATATCAGAAAGGGAGGAGGACAGAATGGAACATTGTTTTCTTATGGGAATGTGTCTGTAACTATTCCTAAACCATGTGAAGGGATGGTGTTATTAATGGGTAACCAGTTATTTATCTCATACAATGTCTGTACGCCAGTCACTCCCTACTTTTCTCATTGGGGGAAGGAGTATGGCAGTGTTTGGAACCATTGTATGTCCCCTCTGAGGTTGCCCTTATCTTGACCTAGTATATGACCTAAGAGGCTCACTGTCTTTTCTGAGCTTGTCCAGGGGGGGCATATATGGGATATATCAATCCCTCAATTGATATATGCCATTGGATGAGGTAATGTTGTGGTACCAAGCATGAGATTGAAACCTCGTCTTAGGAGACCAAACTGAACGATAATTTATAGCTAATGTTATCTAGCTATGGGATACTCCTCTTTCAAGTAAAAGGTTCTTTGTAAGTTGAGAGGGTTGTATCTTGGCTATAAAAGAAACTAATAATTGTTTTGTAAGGACTCTCAGAGAATTAATTTATAGACACTGAATTGATCTGAGAGTCAAAAGGGCTATGGTGAAGCTCATATATTATTAAAGATGGACTTTATAATATAACTCTGACTTGTGTGTGGTTGGCTCTTATTATTGAGCAATACAGGAAATTACCACGACAGAGGTCTACAATTTTTTTCTGAGGTCTTGGCTGATTTCTTTAGATTTTCCCATGACGTCAGGCAAAGAGGCACTGAGTTTGAAGGTATGCCTTGAAATACATCCACAGGTACACCTCCAATTGGCTCAAATTATGTCAATTAGCCTATCAGAAGCTTCTAAAGCCATGGCATCATTTTCTGGAATTTTCCAAGCTGTTTAAAGGCACAGTCAACTTAGTGTACATTAACTTCTGACCCACTGTAATGGTAATACAGTGAATTATAAGTGAAATAATCTGTCTGTAAACAATTGTTGGAAAAATTACTTGTGTCATGCACAAAATAGATGTCCTAACTAACTTTCCAAAACTATAGTTTGTTAACAAGAAGTTTGTGGAGGGGTTGAAAAACGAGTTTTAATGACTCCAACCTAAGTATATGTAAACTTCCGACTTCAACTGTATATACTCAGTGAGCATAGCCTTGCTTCTGAGAAAGGCCGCTGTAGGCAGATCTGTCTCTCAAGAGAAGACAGTCTATGTGCACACTGCCCACAAAATGAGGTGGAAACTGAGGTGCACTTCCTAACCTCCTGCCCAATGTATGACCATAGTAGAGACATATATTTCCCTCAGATTACACAGATCCACAAATATTTAGAAAACAAAATCAATTTCGATAAACTCTCATATCTATTGGATGAAATACCACAGTGTGAAATGCTCCCATCACTTCAGCGAGATTTATGATCTGTTGCCACAAGAAAAGGGCAACCAGTGAAGAACAACCACCATTGTAAATACAACCCATATTTGCTTATTTTCCCTTTTGTACTTTAAACATTTGCCCCATAATATGACATTTGAAATATCTTTATTCTTTTGGAACTTCTGTGAGTCGAATGTTCACTGTAAATGTTTTTAACTTTTGTGTATTATCTACTTTACTTGCTTTGGCAATGTTAACATATGTTTCCCATGCCAATAAAGCCCTCAAATTGAAATTGAATTGAGAGAGATGAGACTCCATGCAGACAACCCCCCCCCCCCCCCCCCCCCCACTCTCTCCAGAGAGCAAACTTCCCCCAGACACAGGCACAACACATGGGACCTTGTGGGATTTTCGATGGGAGTGCATCAGCTTTGTTCCTCCATATACCCCACTGTTAAAAAAAAGGAGCGAGAGCGAGAGAGGGGGACTATTTTAATTCTCAGCCTGTTAGACAAACCAAACCTTAAAATAAACCCTATCCTTCCTTACCCTCTCTCGTTTTCACTCTTCCTCTCTTTCAATCTCTATCTGTCTCTATTTATCTCTCTCTCTCCTCCCTATTCTCTCCTCCATTTCTCTCTCTCTTTCTCTGTATTCTTTCTTTCTCGTCCCTCCTTTTTCCTCCCTCTTTCTTTCTCTCTTTCTCCCTCTTTCTTTCTCTCTCTCTTTCTATCTCTCTCTATTTATCTCTTTCTCTCTCACTCTCTTTCTGTATTTTTTTTGTTTGGGGGATTTTCTTCCTCTTTCTATTCTTCCATAAAGAAGAAGAATCCTTTCTTTTCTGGGCACTGTCACTGTAACCGTGCAGAGTGCTCACTTTCATTATGTAAACAGCTTTGATGTCAACGCCGTGTGCCTACTCTCTGGATAAGTGGCTTTTAAAGAGAACTCCGGCCGACAGATTCACAGTCAGCCTGCTCTCCTCTGTGTGTGTCTGTCTGTGTGTGTGTGTGTCTGTGAAGTGTGATGTAGAGAGACGGTTAAACCAACCAGTACAGTGTGTAGAGGTCACTCCACCATTCCTCAGGCCTGTTCCATAGCCACCTGTTATCTATGTTTAGGCTCTGGTCAGACCCAGGGTAACCCTCACCCCCTCCTCTCCTCCCACCCCCATATGCGGGTAACCCTCACCCCACACCCATGTCCAGCAGATCTTCTCCTTATCGCCTTAAGAGCGGTCAGCCGGACCAAGCATGTGTGGAGTAATCAGAGATCATTACACACATACAGTGTGGGAGGTCTGGATACCCCCTCTCTCCATCCCTCTCTTCCTCTCTCCCCCTTTTCCTCCCTCTCTCTGAGGGAGTCCCTTCCCAGTTTGAATAGGGTTTTTCCACCAGCGGCGTTTACAAACAGATGGACTTCCGGACACAGTGGTTTTCATTAAGGTCTTAGCCAGGGTGGTGGTGAGAGGAGGGGGGGCAGTAGAGAGAAGAGGGGTAGGAGAAGTGTTTTTGGATGCGCGGGGGGGGGTTGTTTACTCTCGCCCATCCAGTGAAAAACGGTTGGTCAAGGCCAGTCGTCCACCCTCCCTTCCTCTCTACCCCAGTTGGAGCTCACACCGACAACACACACGCTCCCTTGGATTACCTCTCTCTTCCCCCCGCCCTCACCCTTCCCTCCCCCACAGACTGATCTTTCCTGGAAGGTCTTTCCTTCCTCTCTGCTCCTCCTGGGTCACCGGGGGGGTCACCACAACACTTCCCCTAACCACACAGACCCCCAGAGAAAGGGAGAAGGAAGGGTGAGCCTCTCGCCATGCTGTCGTACAGCTGTGGCATTCACACTCGTTTTGATACGTATGCCACATTGAGTAGTTTAAGTAATACTGGCAGTGTTACCAAAGAGGATTTAAATAAAGAGGCCTAGAAACTGCTTCTCCAGTAGAAATTCCCAATCACGCTTGTAGGTGATGTCATAGCGACTTTAGCTAGCACAGCTCATGCGCAGAAACATGTCATCGGATCTAAAGGTCGTTTTGCACTGAACTGCTAATGTGCAGGCCGTCAAATCAAAGTTACTTCCTGAGGTTTTAGTAATGACAGTTCAGCTACTGAAGACGTTGGCGCCAATCTAGGTTTTGCCTTTAGTGTTTGAGAAAATTAACCACTAAGGACACATTTACTTCTCCCATTGATTTGCCAAACCCCGGTCTGTTCTGCGAAGTCTGCTTTGTGAGGCATTCCTATAAGTATTAGCCTGTTAGGCCTCTGGGTTTGAAACCGCTATGTTATTACACTTTTTGACATTTTTTTTTCCCTCAGCCAAATGTCCCCAATCCCTGTCAGTGGGAGTGCACAGCATCATCCTCAGCAGCACCAGCAGCCAGCCAGACCCAGACAGACAGAGCTCCAGGGAGAGAGAGACACAGAACCACTTAGCACTACCTGCAGGGCCAGGCCTTTCATTATGGGACTAATAACACAGTGTTAATGATGTGACAAAGTGGTGGAGCCCATTCTGCTGATTGGCTGCAAAAACCGCATTAGACAGGCGGAGGCTGAGACCCACGCAGGGATGGTAGACATTTTCTCTTGCAGCTTTTCTTGTAGTGCGTGTGTATGTGTGCGAGTCTTTGCCTGTGTGTGCGCATCTTTGTCTGTGTGTGCGCGTCTTTGCCTGTGTGTGCGCATCTTTGCCTGTGTGTGCGCGTCTTTGCCTGTGTGTGCGCATCTTTGCCTGTGTGTGCGCGTCTTTGCCTGTGTGTGTGCGTCTTTGCCTGTGTGTGCGCATCTTTGCCTGTGTGTGCGCATCTTTGCCTGTGTGTGTGTGCATCTTTCCCTGTGTTTGCGGTTGTGTTTGCGCGTCTTTGCCTGTGTGTGCGCATCTTTACCTGTGTGTGCGAGTCTTTGCCTGTGTGTGTGCGTCTTTGCCTGTGTGTGCGCATCTTTGCCTGTGTGTGTGTGTGCATCTTTCCCTGTGTTTGCGGTTGTGTTTGCCTGTGTGTGTGCGTCTTTGCCTGTGTGTGCGCATCTTTGCCTGTGTGTGTGCGCATCTTTGCCTGTGTGTGTGTGCATCTTTGCCTGTGTGTGTGGGTGTGTTTGCGGTTGTGTTTGCCTGTGTGTGCGGGTGTGTGTGGTGGTTAACAGCTCCCATCAGCAGATTATGTTTTGACTCTGTGGCTACGTCTGTGGGGTTTATGGCTACGTGTGTGGGGTTTGTGGCTACGTGTGTGGGGTTTGTGGCTACGTGTGTGGGGTTTGTGGCTACGTGTGTGGGGTTTGTGGCTACGTGTGTGGGGTTTGTGGCTACGTGTGTGGGGTTTCTGGCTACATGCTTCCAGTTGAAGCTCGCATCCGCTACAAGACCATGGTGCTTGCCTACCGAGCTGTGAGGGGAACGACACCTCCGTACCTTCAGGCTCTGATCAGGCCATACACCCAAACAAGGACACTGCGTTCATCCACCTCTGGCCTGCTCGCCACCCTACCTCTGAGGAAGTACAGTTCCCGCTCAGCCCAGTCAAAACTGTTCGCTGCTCTGGCACCCCAATGGTGGAACAAACTCCCTCACGACGCCAGGTCAGCGGAGTCAATCACCACCTTCCGGAGACACGTGAAACCCCACCTCTTTAAGGAATACCTAGGATAGGATAAAGTAATCCTTCTAACCCCCCCCCCCCCCCCCCTTAAAAGATTTAGATGCACTATTGTAAAGTGGTTGTTCCACTGGATATCATAAGGTGAATGCACCAATTTGTAAGTCGCTCTGGATAAGAGCGTCTGCTAAATGACTTAAATGTAAATGTAAATGTATGGGGTTTGTGGCTACGTGTGTGGGGTTTGTGGCTACGTCTGTGGGGTTTGTTATTGTGGGCTTGTGTGTGGACTCCAAGGTTCTCTCTCTCTCTCTGTCTCATTTATATATATGTATCTGTCTGGGCCTGGAGTGATACTGATCTCAGAGCTGTGCTTCCTCATCTGACTACAATCAGCAAGCCCCTTTATCCTGACCCTAGGCCTGTCTGTCAACCTGATCAAAGACCTCTGTGTAGCCGTTGGCTGACGAGTTCACACACACATACATAGATACACACACACACACACACACACACACACATAACAGCACATATTCACTATGCTTCATACATGCTATAGCCTACATATGCGTACACACACACACACACACACACACACACACACACACACACACACACACACACACACACATAACAGCACATATTCACTATGCTTCATACATGCTATTGCCTACATATGCGTACACACACACATACGTTCATTCTCTCAGTCCACCTCCCCCACCTCCGTCATCCTTCTCTTTTTCCATATCAGATAGTTCTCTGGCCACCTGAGGTGCTGAACAAATAATGTAGCACAAATTACATTTCCTGCAAGGCTGATTGATGTCATTAAACACCTGCATTTTGAGCCCCGCGATCATTTCAGTCTTCATCAGGGAGTCTGACATTTCAGTGAATTAGCTGACTCGGGCCGGCCTATATTTTTTAGTGTTCAGAGCATTCCTCATCCAGCAGGTCATCTCATTTGGTTTCTCCGCCGGCCTGTGATTGGCTACTCACTCCTAATCATGGCATCATTTGTCCATAATGTGATTCTTTAGACACATAATCAGGTTAGCAACGAGTTTCCAGAGCATGTGGTTATCATGACTGGTATAAGCCTTTTCCCTCTGACTTTAGTTAGAGGAGACTGTGGGCTTTGAATACAGAAGCTCAGGTATTTGGTTAACACTAGTAGGGGTTGAAACACCCAAACAGACGAGTGGACAGACGAGTATAGGGCACAATATTCGACTGAAATTTTGCGGATGGGGAGAGAAGGTGGAGGACAAGGCTTGATGCGCTGGGCATCTTGTTATGACATGTATGTTCTGAATTAGGTCCACAGAATTATACCTACAGAGGAGCGTCTTCTATGAAGGAACTTTGAATGTCCTTGAACTTCAGAGAGTGAGTTTTGCGTTGGACCAGCTAGTAATAACCTTCTGTGTGCAGAGTGGCACCAGAATTAAAATACAAACACATCTTACTTGTTTATAAATCCAATGCAACGGGATCACTATAGTATCATTTGCCTAAACATTAGCCTGTTACCATCGTTAATCAATGCTATCAGTCTGAAAGAAGTAGCTGTTAAAAAGACACACTAGTCTCTACAAGGCAGAATGTTGAATACATTTCTATTTGAAGTTACTTTACCGGTTGTACTTTTGGAGGTAGGATGTGGAGATAGGGTATCCACAGGAAAGTGTTGTTTACCCGACTTTTCGTGGCGCCGGTAGGTTCTGTCAGTCTCGTGGCTCATTGCATGTGATGCACAATATGTAAACAATAGCCAAACTTCGCCAAACGTAGTCAACAGAAGCGCGTTTTCTCGCAGTCAGCTGAAAGTGTTTGCCGTTCGGTCTGTGATTCGATTAGGTTCGGCCATATTGTGCAGGTGTTTGTCACGGGTGAATTGCATAAGTATTGAAGTACAAACCAATATATAGACCAGCGTACTGAAAGTTGTGATAATAACGCTGCTCTGTGGACATTTTTTTAACATTTTCGAACAGTAGAAGGACAAACCACACAGAAAATCGGTAGAGTAAGTTTAAATGTCATTTTATCCTACATACTGGCTTGTAAGGAACATTTACAAAAATGTTCACACAAATGTCTCCGGCTGTATATAGCAATTGATTATGCATTACAGCCTGATTAATCAGACTATTGTATCCTTACCTAGCATTGAAACGAAAAATCCATTCGTATCTAATTAAAAATCTCTCTCCCTAATTTCTGAATCACGCTTGTAACGTCAGTAGGCTACCAGACTACGCTTCGTAGGGGGAGGGGCAGGTTGCCTACACACGTACTGCCAAAGATTTTCAGCTTTACATTTTGAAGGCTTTGCAAATGCGTCTTGTTGTGTTTTTTGTGCGACTGGAAAATAATGCCCTGGATGTAAAATACCGTTTTTAACCGGTTCCCGTGCTTTTAAAATAACGGTTCTGTTCCGGAATAGTATAGATCACTTTCATTCCTGATTCTGATTCTGTTCTTCGAAAAAATGTAATTATTTTACAGTTCTGTTCCATGAACCAGTTCCAACCCCTGCTCTGTATGTTGTGTAGTATTGTATCCCTTGACTATCCCCGACCCAGTCCCTGCTGTCATAGACTGGTAGCCTGGTCCCAGATCGGTTTGTGCTGTCATGTTTTGCATGGTAAGGAGTGGACATGATAGCACAAACAGATCTGGGACCCGGCTAATAGACTGGTAGTTTTGGTGTATGAACCAGGTGTTGTTTTAGTAGTTTTTACTTATGGAGAATTCAGGCTTTCTAACCAGGTTGAAATATATGGGCCGTGTGACAGTGTGAGGGCCCAATCTCTCTGACTGTGTGTTTGTGTGTGTGCATGCGTGTTTATGTCATCAAGCCAAGGGCTTGGACACGCTCTGCCTCCATGGTGCCCCTGGTGCTGGTTTCCTGTGGGTCTGGCTGCCTCTAAAGAGTCCAGCTAAAGCTAACATAAACACAGAGGGGCCTAGCTTTGGACTTTCCAGCTGTCCCTGTGGTCACAGCAGACACGTCCCCATCTGACGCCACAGACCTCAGCCACACCACACCACACCACTCACCCCTGTCCTCGTCTGCCCGGGTGGGCCACTACACCACAGCACCGCCATGCCATTCTATGCCAGGCTGGGCACGTTTAATAAATACCCCAGTAATTACCCCAATACCCCCAACCCCTGATTCTTACAGCTGAGGTCATTATCTTCCACTACAAACACGCCAAAACACAACAGACAGAAAGTCTCCTCCTCTCTCATCCTTCTCTCATCCACTTCCCACAAAAACAACCTCTCCACAAAAACCCTTATGTTTTCAGCTGCCGAGAAGCAAGAAAAAAAAGAAAAGAAAAAGAAAAGAGAGTTGTTGATGTCATTGAACCATGTAGCTGTTGGCTGGGGGTTAAGGTTACACTGTGTACAAGTTCCTTAGTGCTGTGGCTGGGGATAAACATACCTTACATCAACACTGTAACCACACACTCCCTTGGCTTCCATTCCCCCACATCGGGACTGCACTGAGCTTGAAGAGCACAGCATGGCCAACTCCAGACACTTTCAATTATCTCACACATACAGTTTTGCCTGCCTGGCGGTCTAATAGTACTGCCTGTCTAGGGGCCTAATAGTACTTCCTGTTTAGGGGCCTAATAGTACTGCCTTTCTGTCTAGCGGCCTAGTAGTACTGCCTGTCTAGGGGCCTAATAGTACTTCCTGTTTAGGGGCCTAATAGTACTGCCTTTCTGTCTAGCGGCCTAATAGTACTGCCTGTCTAGGGGCCTAATAGTACTTCCTGTTTAGGGGCCTAATAGTACTGCCTTTCTGTCTAGCGGCCTAGTAGTACTGCCTGTCTAGGGGCCTAATAGTACTTCCTGTTTAGGGGCCTAATAGTACTTCCTGTTTAGGGGCCTAATAGTACTGCCTGTCTGTCTAGCGGCCTAATAGTACTGCCTGTCTAGGGGCCTAATAGTACTGGTTGCCTGTCTAGGGGCCTAATAGTACTGCCTGCCTGTCTAGGGGCCTAATAGTACTGCCTGCCTGTCTAGGGGCCTAATAGTACTGCCTGTCTAGGGGTCTAATAGTACTTCCTGTTTAGGGGCCTAATAGTACTGCCTGTCTGTCTAGCGGCCTAATAGTAATGCCTGTCTAGGGGCCTAATAGTACTGCTTGCCTGTCGAGGGGCCTAATAGTACTTCCTGTCTAGGGGCCTAATATTACTTCCTGTTTAGGGCCCTAATAGTACTGCCTGCCTGCCTAGCGGTGTAATAGTACTGCCTGTCTGTCTAGGGGCCTAATAGTACTGCCTGCCTGTCTAGGGGCCTAATAGTGCTGCCTGTCTAGGGGCCTAATAGTACTTCCTGTTTAGGAGCCTAATAGTACTGCCTGTCTGTCTAGCGGCCTAATAGTACTGCCTGTCTAGGGGCCTAATAGTACTGCTTGCCTGTCGAGGGGCCTAATAGTACTTCCTGTTTAGGGGCCTAATAGTACTGCCTGCCTGCCTAGCGGCGTAATAGTACTGCCTGTCTAGGGGCCTAATAGTACTGCCTGCCTGTCTAGGGGCCTAATAGTACTGCCTGTCTAGGGGCCTAATAGTACTGCCTGCCTGTCTGTCTAGGGGCCTAATAATACTGCCTGCCTGTCTAGGGGCCTAATAGTACTGCCTGCCTGCCTGTCTAGGGGCCTAATAGTATTGCCTGCCTGTCTAGGGGCCTAATAGTACTGCCTGCCTGTCTAGCGGCCTAATAGTACTGCCTGCCTGTCTAGGGGCCTAATAGTACTGCCTGTTTAGGGGCCTAATGGTACTGCCTGTCTGTTTAGGGGCCTAATAATACTGCCCGCCTGTCTAGGGGCCTAATAGTACTGCCTGTCTGTCTAGGGGGCTAACAGTACTGCCTGTCTAGGGGCCTAATATTTTTGCCTGTCTGTCTAGGGGCCTAATAGATATACACTGTATATATGAACAAAACCAAAGTCCATTATTCTTTACTCATAGCCTGCATACTGTTCTTCATTGTTGTGTTGCTGTACAGGGATTTGTAACTGACATCAACATGAGATGTAACTTACACTGTATCATTGGTGTGTTTGCGGCGTTGTTAGTTGCAAATAAAGATGTCTGTTTTTGTTTGTCTTTCAGATCGTTACACAGTATGTTTATGAACTGTTGAAGAAGTGTAATATGACGAAAGTAATCTTGCCAGTAAGTATCACGAGGGGAAAACGACGCATTTAATTCATGCCCTTGAAGATTATAGGGTTATTCATGTGAAAATTGGCCTAAATGCTCCGGCTTCTGACAATGATTATGATATTAAGTGTCCCATGAAAACAAGGATTGGAGAGGGGGAATAAGCTTTTCCAGCTCTCTCTCTTTGTCCAAAAATGTCTCAACAAATGAACTCTATTGCGATACACCGTCTCAGAGTCTGAAAAGCTGTTGCTTAATCTGTTTTGGATTCAAATGCACTCAAGTATTTGCTGTCAGGAGTGTATTCTAGTGTATTCTTGCTCTGTCTCTCTGCTCATTCAACACAAAAAAAGTCTGTTGCTTTAAAAAAAAAAAAGGAAGCCCCTTTTTCTCCCCAATTTCGTGGTATCCAATTGTTAGTAGTTACTTTCTTGTCTCATCGCTGCAAATCGAGAGCCATGCGTCCTCCGAAACACAACCCAACCAAGCCGCACTGCTTCTTAACACAGTGCGCATCCAACCCGGAAGCCAGCCGCACCAATGTGACGGAAGAAAACACCATACACCTAGCAACCTGGTCAGCGTGCAATGCGCCCGGCCCGCCACAGGAGTCACTAGTGTGCGATGAGACAAGGATATCCCTACCGGCCAAACCCTCCCTAACCCGGACGACGCTAGGCCAATTGTGCGTCGCCCCATGGGCCTCCCGGTCTCGGCCGGCTGCGACAGCCTGTTAACGAATCCAGAGTCTCTGGTGGCACAGCTAGCACTGCGATGCAGTGCCTTTTTAATGTATTTTATTTCACCTTTATTTAACCAGGTAGGCAAGTTGAGAACAAGTTCTCATTTACAATTGCGACCTGGCCAAGATAAAGCAATGCAGTTCGACACATACAACAACACAGAGTTACACATGGAGTAAAACAAACTTACAGTCAATAATACAGTAGAAAAAATAAGTATATACAATGTGAGCAAATGAGGTGAGATAAGGGAGGTAAAGGCAAAAAAAACACACAAAAAAACATAGTGGCGAAGTAAATACAATATAGCAAGTAAAACACTGGAATGGTAGATTTGCAGTGGAAATAATGGGGTGCAAAGGAGCAAAATAAATAAATACAGTAGAGGGAGAGGGAGTTTTTTGGGCTAAATTATAGATGGGCTATGTACAGGTGCAGTAATCTGTGAGCTGCTCTGACAGCTGGTGCTTAATGCTAGTGAGGGAGATAAGTGTTTCCAGTTTCAGAGATTTTTGTAGTTTATTCCAGTCATTCCAGCCTTAGACCACTGCACCACCCGGGAGGGCCTGTTGCCTTTCTTTTGAAGGAAAATGGGTTTGTCCTTTCATTTTTAGCTTGGATAATTTTTCTAGCTCTATTTCTAGTGGATTTTTTGGACCTGTGTTGTCCTGGCGCAGAGAGTAACAATATCTATAAATCACCAAGGTAACCCAGGAGCCAGTTTCATTACACACTTTTCAACTTTTATCTGCTTGCCCTATTTTTCTCTTTATTCCCATGGAATATTGCTCTGTTCTTCTTGTGTGTGTGTGGTAGTGGTGGGTCTGTCCACCTGCGTCCAGTTGAACTTGTGACCACAGATTTGAAACAGATTAACCAGGGCCAAGTATAGAAGGAGGGAACGAGAGAAAAAAGGAGAGGAAAAGGCCGAGATCTCTCCCCCTCACTTTTCTTTGTCTGCTTGGATTAAGTTCCTGTAGCTGCCACCCATGGTTTTTATGGACAGTGTGTGTCTCCTTAGAGATGCCTCTGGCATACTGGGGACCACATCCATCCAAGGGGTGGAGGGCAGTCAAGGACACACACACGCGCAGGCAGATGCGCACACACATTTGTGAAAGACTTATTTGTTACTATGGAGTATGTCAGACTCTAATAAAACTGTGCAAACAGGGCAAGGCTGTACTTCAACAAAATAAGTTTCATATATTTAGTTTTATATTACACTGAAACGGCGATACTGTGTGGTGTAACCAGGTGGATGTGCTGATGTCATGTCCAACCCTGCCAAGCTGCTGGTGCTCATCCAGGGGGACGGAGTGGTGCGGGCCGGCCAGTGGGCACGACGCCTCATCATCAACCAAGACCTGAACTCAGGGACACAGATCCCCTTCATCAACCGCGCCAAGGAGGTAGAGGCCCCACACCGCCCGGGGGCTACCCAGCCAGGGTTAGAGGGGTGTGAGGGTGGCAGGGTGGTTGGGGTCACCATGGGATGGCTCTGCAGGTTCTGTTTATGTATGATAGCCTGGTTGGTTAGGGTTGTGTTAGGGCGTGGCAACATGGTTGGTTATGGTTGTGTTAGGGCGTTGTTACCTATGGCAACCTGGTTGGTTAGGGTTGTGTTAGGGCGCTGTTACCTATGGCAACCTGGTTGGTTAGGGCGTTGTTACCTATGGTAACCTGGTTGTGTTAGGGCGTTGTTACCTATGGTAACCTGGTTGTGTTAGAGCGTTGTTACCTATGGTAACCTGGTTGTGTTAGGGCGTTGTTACCTATGGTAACCTGGTTGTGTTAGGGCGTTGTTACCTATGGTAACCTGGTTGTGTTAGGGCGTTGTTACCTATGGTAACCTGGTTGTGTTAGGGCGTTGTTACCTATGGTAACCTGGTTGTGTTAGGGCGTTGTTACCTATGGTAACCTGGTTGTGTTAGGGCGTTGTTACCTATGGTAACCTGGTTGTGTTAGGGCGTTGTTACCTATGGTAACCTGGTTGTGTTAGGGCGTTGTTACCTATGGTAACCTGGTTGTGTTAGGGCGTTGTTACCTATGGTAACCTGGTTGGTTAGGGTTGTGTTAGGGCGTTGTTACCTATGGTAACCTGGTTAGTTTGGGTTGTGTTAGGGCGTTGTTACCTATGGTAACCTGGTTGGTTAGGGTTGTGTTAGGGCGTTGTTACCTATGGTAACCTGGTTAGTTTGGGTTGTGTTAGGGCGTTGTTACCTATGGTAACCTGGTTGGTTAGGGCGTTGTTACCTATGGTAACCTGGTTGTGTTAGGGCGTTGTTACCTATGGTAACCTGGTTGTGTTAGGGCGTTGTTACCTATGGTAACCTGGTTGTGTTAGGGCGTTGTTACCTATGGTAACCTAGTTGGTTAGGGTTGTGTTAGGGTGTTGTTACCTATCTCTAAATCCAAGATGGCGTAGCAGTCAGATGTCCATTGTCCTTGTCTTGTCCCGTGTATATATATTTTTCTTCGCATATCTTTTTTATATATATATTATTTTCTTCTTAAAAACTCAACTTCAAAACACTCTCCTGCAACCCACCTCACCAAATGTGGTGCGGATCTGTTTTTTTTCTTCCTCAAAAGTATTATTCACCTCGTATCCGAAATCTACAACAGAAGCTAACAAGCTAACCAGAAGTTAGCCAGCTCACAAGCTAACGTTAGTAGCTAACGTTAATAGTTCAGCTAACCACAGCTAGCGCTCATCAGCTATCCTTTAGCTCGGAAAACTATTGCCAGTTTTGTACAACGCGACTCAGACCAGAGCATACCAGACCTATTTTTCTCTCCATATCCCCGGATTTTTACCTCAAGCTCTGGACATTTACACCTGGATCTTGCAGCTAACTAGCTGCTATCCGAGTGACTATCGGCTAACATCAATTCCGGAGCAAACACCAATTATCCCGGAGCCAGCCAGCTGAAGAGTGCCATCAGCCACTCCTGGGCTACAATCACCTATCCGGACCCGTTTTACTGCCGATGCGGAGCCCCACCGGGCCTTCACGACTGGGATACCGACGTTATCTGCCCGAGGGAGTATTTCAACCGGCCCCTCCATCGCGACGTAACCTGAACGTCCATATACTAACTGCGGCCCGCTAATCGTTAGCTGTCTTGAGCATATCGGCTGCTATCAGAACAGGTCTATCGAACAATCCTCTTAGGCCACTATAACTATTTTGACAACTGGATTGGTCCCCTCTACCACACGGAACCCCACTAATCTACCGACGGAATTGCACGGCGTGGCTAAAAACAGACCTCCATCTTCTGCTAGCTTGCTACCCATGACTAGCTGTCTGAATCATGAAGCTAGCACCAGTTAGCAAACACAATTCTACAACTCACAACCTCTCTTTCGCCACCGCCATCCGGCTTGGATTCTCTGTCGACACGACCACGTCTGGTCTGCAGACAAATACCCCATCCGCTGTGCCCTCAACCGGCCTCCGTCTGAGCAGACCCCCTCCGTCTGAGCAGACCACCCCCCCCGGGCTACTAACTTTAAACGCCGCGGGCTAGCTTAGTGGAGGCCTCACTACTTCATCTACGGCTGGCCCCTGGACACTATGATCACTTGGCTACATAGCTTATGTCTGCTTGACTGTCCATTAATTCACGGTACTCCATTCTGTTTATTTGTGTTTTATCTGTCGGCTCTGTGCCTTAACTCAGGATCTGTGTGTAGTTAATCCGACCCTCTCTGCCCAGTCGTCGCCATTTTTTACCTTCTGTTGCTGTGTTAGCCGACTAGCTGCTGTTATCTGACCTGCTGTTTTAGCTAGCTCTCCCAATCATGACCTGCAATCACTTTATGCCTTATTGTATGTCTCTCTCAAATATCAATATGCCTTGCATACTGTTGTTCAGGCTAGTTATCATTGTTTTGGTTTGCAATGGACCCCGTAGTTCCACTCTCCGTACCTCTGATACCTCCTTTGTCCCACCCCCCACACATGCGGTGACCTCACCCATTGAGACCAGCATGTCCAGAGATACAACCTCTCTTATCATCACCCAGTGCCTGGGCTTGCCTCCGCTGTACCCGTGCCCCACCATACCCTGGTCTGCACATTATGCCCAGAATCTATTCTACCACGCCCATAAATCTGCTCCTTTTATTCCTTGTCACCAACGCTCTAGGCGACCAGTTTTGATAGCCTTTAGCCGCACCCTCATCCTACTGCTCCTCTGTTCCTCGGGTGATTTGGAGGTAAACCCAGGCCCTGCATGTCCCCAGTCACCCTCATTTGTTGACTTCTGTGACGAAAAAGCCTTGGCCTCATGCATGTCAACATCAGAAGCCTCCTGCCTAAGTTTGCCTTACTCACCGCTTTAGCACACTCTGCCAACCCTGATGTCCTTGCCGTGTCTGAATCCTGGCTTAGGAAGGCCACCAAAAACTCTGAGATTTCCATACCCAACTATAACACTTTCCGTCAAGATAGAACTGCCAAAGGGGGAGGAGTTGCAATCTACTGCAGAGATAGCCTGCAAAGTTCTGTCATACTTTCCAAGTCTATGCCCAAACAGTTTGAACTTCTAATTTTAAAAATTAATCTCTCCAGAAATAAGTCTCTCACTGTTGCCGCCTGCTACCGACCCCCCTCAGCTCCCAGCTGTGCCCTGGACACCATCTGTGAATTGATCGCTCCCCATCTAGCTTCAGAGTTTGTTCTGTTAGGTGACCTAAACTGGGATATGCTTAACACCCCGGCAGTCCTACAATCTAAGCTTGATGCCCTCAATCTCACACAAATCATCAAGGAACCCACCAGGTACAACCCCAAATCCGTAAACATGGGCACCCTAATAGACATTATCCTGACCAACTTGCCCTCCAAATACACCTCTGCTGTCTTCAATCAAGATCTCAGCGATCACTGCCTCATTGCCTGTATCCGCCACGGGTCCACGGTCAAACGACCACCCCTCATCACTGTCAAACGCTCCCTGAAACACTTCTGCGAGCAGGCCTTTCTAATCGACCTGGCCCGGGTACCCTGGAAGGATATTGACCTCATCCCGTCAGTTGAGGATGCCTGGTCATTCTTTAAAAGTTACTTCCTCACCATATTAGACAAGCATGCTCCGTTAAAAAAATGCAGAACCAAGAACAGATATAGCCCTTGGTTCACTCCAGACCTGACTGCCCTCGACCAGCACAAAAACATCCTGTGGCGAACTGCGATAGCATCGAAGAGCCCCCGTGATATGCAACTGTTCAGGGAAGTCAGGAACCAATACACGCAGTCAGTCAGGAAAGCAAAGGCCAGCTTTTTCAAGCAGAAATTTGCATCCTGTAGCTCTAACTCCAAAAAGTTCTGGGATACTGTAAAGTCCATGGAAAACAAGAGCACCTCCTCCCAGCTGCCCACTGCACTGAGGCTAGATAACACGGTCACCACTGATAAGTCCGTGATAATCGAAAACTTCAACAAACATTTCTCAATGGCTGGCCATGCCTTCCACCTGGCGACTCCAACCTTGGCCAGCAGCCCCGCCCGGCCCGCTGCTACTCGCCCAAGCGTCCCCAGCTTCTCCTTTACCCATATCCAGATAGCAGATGTTCTGAAAGAGCTGGAAAACCTGGACCCATACAAATCAGCTGGGCTTGACAATCTGGACCCCCTATTTCTGAAACTGTCCGCCGCCATTGTCGCACCCCCTATTACCAGCCTGTTCAACCTCTCCTTCGTATCATCTGAGATCCCCAAGGATTGGAAAGCTGCCGCTGTCATTCCCCTCTTCAAAGGGGGAGACACCCTGGACCCAAACTGTTACAGACCTATATCCATCCTGCCCTGCCTAGCTAAGGTCTTCGAAAGCCAAGTCAACAAACAGATCACTGACCATCTCGAATCCCACCGTACCTTCTCCGCTGTGCAATCCGGTTTCCGAGCCGGTCACGGGTGCACCTCAGCCACGCTCAAGGTACTAAACGATATCATAACCGCCATCGATAAAAGACATTACTGTGCAGCCGTCTTCATCGACCTGGCCAAGGCTTTCGACTCTGTCAATCACCATATTCTTATCGGCAGACTCAATAGCCTCGGTTTTTCTAATGACTGCCTTGCCTGGTTCACCAACTACTTTGCAGACAGAGTTCAGTGTGTCAAATCGGAGGGCATGTTGTCCGGTCCTCTGGCAGTCTCTATGGGGGTACCACAGGGTTCAATTCTCGGGCCGACTCTTTTCTCTGTATACATTAATGATGTTGCTCTTGCTGCGGGCGATTCCCTGATCCACCTCTACGCAGACGACACCATTCTGTATACTTCCGGCCCTTCCCTGGACACTGTGCTATCTAACCTCCAAACGAGCTTCAATGCCATACAACACTCCTTCCGTGGCCTCCAACTGCTCTTAAATGCTAGTAAAACCAAATGCATGCTTTTCAACCGTTCGCTGCCTGCACCCGCACGCCCGACTAGCATCACCACCCTGGACGGTTCCGACCTAGAATATGTGGACATCTATAAGTACCTAGGTGTCTGGCTAGACTGCAAACTCTCCTTCCAGACTCATATCAAACATCTCCAATCCAAAATCAAATCTAGAGTCGGCTTTCTATTCCGGAACAAAGCCTCCTTCACTCACGCCGCTAAACTTACCCTAGTAAAACTGACTATCCTACAGATCCTCGACTTCGGCGATGTCATCTACAAAATAGCTTCCAATACTCTAGCAAACTGGATGCAGTTTATCACAGTGCCATCCGTTTTGTTACTAAAGCACCTTATACGACCCACCACTGCGACCTGTATGCCCTAGTCGGCTGGCCCTCGCTACATGTTCTTCGTCAGACCCACTGGCTCCAGGTCATCTACAAGGCTATGCTAGGTAAAGTGCCGCCTTATCTCAGTTCACTGGTCACGATGGCTACACCCACCCGTAGCACGCGCTCCAGCAGGTGTATCTCACTGATCATCCCTAAAGCCAAAACCTCATTTGGACGCCTTTCCTTCCAGTTCTCTGCTGCCTGCGACTGGAACGAATTGCAAAAATCTCTGAAGTTGGAGACTTTTATCTCCCTCAACAACTTTAAAAATCTGCTATCCGAGCAGCTAACCGATCGCTGCAGCTGTACATAGTCCATCTGTAAACTACCCACCCAATTTACCTACCTCACCCCCATACTGCTTTTATTTATTTACTTTTCTGCTCTTTTGCACACCAGTATCTCTTCTTGCACATGATCATCTGATGATTTATCACTCCAGTGTTAATCTGCTAAATTGTAATTATTCGATTTATTGCCTACCTCATGCCTTTTGCACACATTGTATATAGATTCTCTTTTTCCTACCATGTTATTGACGTGTTTATTGTTTACTCCATGTGTAACTCTGTGTTGTTGTCTGTTCACACTGCTATGCTTTATCTTGGCCAGGTCGCAGTTGCAAATGAGAACTTGTTCTCAACTAGCCTACCTGGTTAAATAAAGGTGAAAAAAAAAAAAAAAAATAAAAAAAAAAATAGGGTTATGTTTGGGCGTTGTTACCTATGGTAACCTGGTTGTGTTAGGGCGTTGTTACCTATGGTAACCTGGTTGTGTTAGGGCGTTGTTACCTATGGTAACCGGGTTAGTTAGGGTTGTGTTAGGGCGTTGTTACCTATGGTAACCTGGTTGTGTTAGGGCGTTGTTACCTATGGTAACCAGGTTGTGTTAGGGCGTTGTTACCTATGGTAACCTGGTTGTGTTAGGGCGTTGTTACCTATGGTAACCTGGTTGTGTTAGGGCGTTGTTACCTATGGTAACCGGGTTAGTTAGGGTTGTGTTAGGGCGTTGTTACCTATGGTAACCGGGTTAGTTAGGGTTGTGTTAGGGCGTTGTTACCTATGGTAACCGGGTTAGTTAGGGTTGTGTTAGGGCGTTGTTACCTATGGTAACCGGGTTAGTTAGGGTTGTGTTAGGGCGTTGTTACCTATGGTAACCGGGTTAGTTAGGGTTGTGTTAGGGCGTTGTTACCTATGGTAACCGGGTTAGTTAGGGTTGTGTTAGGGCGTTGTTACCTATGGTAACCGGGTTAGTTAGGGTTGTGTTAGGGCGTTGTTACCTATGGTAACCGGGTTAGTTAGGGTTGTGTTAGGGCGTTGTTACCTATGGTAACCTGGTTAGTTTGGGTTGTGTTAGGGTGCTGTTACCTATGGTAACCGGGTTAGTTAGGGTTGTGTTAGGGCGTTGTTACCTATGGTAACCGGGTTAGTTAGGGTTGTGTTAGGGCGTTGTTACCTATGGTAACCGGGTTAGTTTGGGTTGTGTTAGGGTGCTGTTACCCATGGTAACCGGGTTGTGTTAGGGCGTTGTTACCTATGGTAACCTGGTTGTGTTAGGGCGTTGTTACCTATGGTAACCTGGTTGTGTTAGGGCGTTGTTACCCATGGTAACCAGGTTGTGTTAGGGCGTTGTTACCTATGGTAACCTGGTTGTGTTAGGGCGTTGTTACCTATGGTAACCTGGTTAGTTTGGGTTATGTTTGGGCGTTGTTACCTATGGTAACCTGGTTGTGTTAGGGCGTTGTTACCTATGGCAACCTGGTTGGTTAGGGTTGTGTTAGGGCGTTGTTACCTATGGTAACCTGGTTAGTTTGGGTTGTGTTAGGGTGTTGTTACCTATGGTAACCTGGTTGTGTTAGGGCGTTGTTACCTATGGTAACCTGGTTGTGTTAGGGCGTTGTTACCTATGGTAACCTGGTTGTGTTAGGGCGTTGTTACCTATGGTAACCAGGTTGTGTTAGGGCGTTGTTACCTATGGTAACCTGGTTGTGTTAGGGCGTTGTTACCTATGGTAACCTGGTTAGTTTGGGTTATGTTTGGGCGTTGTTACCTATGGTAACCTGGTTGTGTTAGGGCGTTGTTACCTATGGCAACCTGGTTGGTTAGGGTTGTGTCAACAAAGCTGTCCTGTACTGTAGGTTGGCCGTGGCTTTTTAGAGGGGCAACATTTTACACCAAGCATAGGCTGTGTTGTGGGTGCCTGTGTGTGTGTGTGATTATAATTCTGTGTTGTTTCTGTGTTGTATGTCTTTGTTGCTTTATGATTTCTGTGAATATGTCATCATTATAAAACTGTTATTGTGAGAAGATGTAGGCTTATAACCTGTTTCTATGCATGCATCTCTCCTCTCTTCTCCCTCTCCCCTCTCCCTTCTCCCCTCTCTCCTCCTCTCTCCTCCTCTCTCCCCTTTCTCCCTTCTCTCTCTCAGATCTGGTTGGTTATGCTTGTGTCTACAAAGTTGTCTTGTTTTCTCTCTCGCCCCCTCTTTCTTGGAGAGTCTTGCAAGGCATTCCAGCTCTGCACCCCTTCAGGAGTGTGTTCCCCAGAGACACCCAGGGTTTTGGGATAGGGGCAGGGTAGGGGCGGGGGTGTTGGAAGCAGTATGTTGTTGTTATGATGTAAGGTATTGATAAAAGGCCTTTAGGAGTCAACCAGGTCTAAGGGGCTGGGGAAGCTTTCGGAACACCTCAACTCTCCTATTTCACTCACTTCTCTCTACAACAGAAGAGGTATCCTATTGTTTTGTTAGCTGTCTCCCCAATAAAGAAACCTGATTTTGGCTGGCACATTCCTCCAAAGACTCACATTCATAATGTGTAAACCCAGGTGGAGTTGCAGCGTTGGCTGTGATGCCAATGTGGTGTGAAGTGTAATTCAGATTCTCATTTCTTCTCCATGTACCCCTGTGTACGGCAGGTCTGTGTTTAGCGCGCCTGAAGCCCCACTCGCCACACTTATTTCTTGCCTTGTATCACTGCTCATTTGTCAACCTGGCCTAGCCTACCTGCCTAATTTCATTGGCCCGCTGTTCAAATTGACTCTCTCTCTCTCGCTCTCCTTCTAAATGTCATAAAAACTTGCACGGCTGAGGCTGGCGGCTAAGTCCCTTTCCTGGCGCGACTGGATCAGAAATGTGTGTGGAAGCGTATGTTTGTGTGTGTGTGTGTGTGTGTGTGTGTGTGTGTGTTACAGTACGAATGGTTATTATTACATTTGCCGGGAGAGTTGCTTTCCTCCGACGCAAATTGACAGGCGAGATATAGAAAAAGCTGAGTGTGTAGCCGTGTCCATTCATCATGGTAAAACAAAGAGCCGAATCCTTACGCCTTGACACATACCCATCATGGCATTTACAGGAAGTCTTTCCATTCTAAGCTGGAGGCCTAGTTAGTAGTAGCCGCTGCTGTTGGTCCTCCGGATGAAGACAGGCAGACAGGCAGACAGTGCTCTGCTATCGCTAGACTTTACAAGGAGATGTTGATCTCAGTCTCTTCTGATCTCCGGTGGGCTGACGTATCACACAGACTGCAAGGAGATGAAGTAGAACCTCTTCACACTGCAAACTCATCCTTTCCTTTCCTCCTCATCCTCTCCTCTCTCATTTTCCCTCCTTCCTGTCTGGCCACTTGTCTGGAAGGCTGCTCTCCTCTGTTGGAGCTGTACAGCCACAGAGTGCTGCTGTAGTGTGTACAGGATATTGAACAGCAGAGTGTGTACTGTCTGAGAAGAGCTAAGGCTAACGTGTAGGTAGAACTCATCTAGGGGCTTAGATGTTCTCCTCTCCTTGGGCGGCCATGACAGGGACAGAATGGGGTTAGGCTATAATAAACTGTTTTACAACTATTATTTATTTATTTAGCCTACAACAGCAATTCAGTGCAGATGTGCATGGCGGGAGAGAAATAATTCATTTCACCCCACTTAAAAATTCCCCCACATCTGCCTGTGTTACCCCTTTTGGCCTTTCCTATGTGCACTAGGTGATGCAGAGGATCTGGCCAGTCTAAACCCTGCAGTCAACACTCTGATGGAGACAAAGGGAGGAGCCCTTAGCCATTCAACACCACACACACGCACGCTCGCAAACACACACCACACACACACGCACGCTCGCAAACACACACCACACACACACGCACGCTCGCAAACACACACCACACACGCACGCTCGCAAACACACACCACACACTGCCGTACTGCCGGCAGAGGGGGGAATTCACACCATGTACGTGTCAGCGGTGAAACCCCACTCTTCATTCCTCTCCACCCTCCTTTGAAGACACACTTATGCTCGGCCTCATTGTCCAATGGGATCTGTTCTGGCAGCCGGGGATTGTGGGAAAATGAACTGATTGAGCTGGTTAATCAGACCCCAGATACCCTCCTCCCCCTGACTGGGTGAAGCCCTCCCCCTGACTGGGTGAAGCCCTGACTGGGTGAAGCCCTGACTGGGTGAAGCCCTGACAGGGTGAAGCCCTCCCCCTGACTGGGTGAAGCCCTCCCCCTGACTGGGTGAAGCCCTGACTGGGTGAAGCCCTGACTGGGTGAAGCCCTCCCCCTGACTGGGTGAAGCCCTGACTGGGTGAAGCCCTCCCCCTGACTGGGTGAAGCCCTGACTGGGTGAAGCCCTCCCCCTGACTGGGTGAAGCCCTGACTGGGTGAAGCCCTGACTGGGTGAAGCCCTGACTGGGTGAAGCCCTCCCCCTAACTGGGTGAAGCCTTGACTGGGTGAAGCCCTGACTGGGTGAAGCCCTCCCCCTGACTGGGTGAAGCCCTCCCCCTGACTGGGTGAAGCCCTGACTGGGTGAAGCCCTGACTGGGTGAAGCCCTGACTGGGTGAAGCCCTGACAGGGTGAAGCCCTCCCCCTGACTGGGTGAAGCCCTGACTGGGTGAAGCCCTCCCCCTAACTGGGTGAAGCCCTCCCCCTAACTGGGTGAAGGTGTAGAGGGCAACCGGCCCTCTCCACCTTCCCTAATCAAAACACACTTATCTGTGTGACGCCAACCTATAGGCTATATCAGTAGCCACAGTGATAACCAAAGTAACTGTAGCTTACGCCATGATAATAAGTACGCTATATGCCTGTCTATGACAAGCTATCACACTATCCCCAAAACAACTAAATAAGCAATGCCCAGAGTGTATGGTGTCCCTACACCTACTTCTTACAACTATACCTACCTATGTATGACTGCTGAGCAGGCTATGCCAGTGCCTTTCCAAAGATATTTTATGCATGTGTACACTATGCAGTTCACACACACACACACACATGCTCCAGTCACACCACCCTCCCTCACACTCGGCACGGTTGTTGCAGGTGGTGTGGAAGTGGAGCTATATTTGTAAAGTGACAGGCGAGGGGAGCCCACTCCAGCACAGGCAGAGTGGGGAGGGGAGGGGAGAGGTAATGGGCTGACAGCTCCACTGCAGGGAGAGGCCCTCTTAATGACAGCTTATTCCTTCATGATTTCAATTGTTGACAGTGGACAGGTCTGCTTGTTGCATCATGGCAGCTGTGTCATTACCTTCTGGCCCTGTCAAGGCTGCATTTTGACACTGGGAGGGAGAGTGAGAGGAAGGTAGGAATGATGACAACCGAGAGAATGAGAAAAATGGAAACAAAGAATAGGATGGGTAGAAGATGGGCAGGATGTGGGTAGTATGTGGGCAGGATGTGGGTAGTATGTGGGTAGTATGTGGGCAGGATGTGGGTAGTATGTGGGCAGGAGGTGGGTAGTATGTGGGCAGGATGTGGGTAGTATGTGGGCAGGATGTGGGTAGTATGTGGGCAGGATGTGGGTAGTATGTGGGCAGGAGGTGGGTAGTATGTGGGCAGGATGTGGGTAGTATGTGGGCAGGATGTGGGTAGTATGTTGGCAGGGTGTGGGTAGTATGTGGGCAGGATGTGGGTAGTATGTGGGCAGTATGTGGGTAGTATGTGGGCAGTATGTGGGCAGGAGGTGGGTAGTATGTGGGCAGGAGGTGGGTAGTATGTGGGCAGGATGTGGGTAGTATGTGGGCAGGATGTGGGTAGTATGTGGGCAGGATGTGGGTAGTATATGGGCAGGATGTGGGTAGTATGTGGGCAGGATGTGGGTAGTATGTGGGCAGCATGTGGGCAGCATGTGGGCAGGATGTGGGTAGTATGTGGGCAGGATGTGGGTAGTATGTGGGTAGGAGGTGGGTGGTATGTGGGCAGGATGTGGGTAGTGAGTGGGCAGGAGGTGGGTAGTATGTGGGTAGTATGTGGGCAGGATGTGGGCAGGATGTGGGTAGTATGTAGGCAGGAGGTGGGTAGTATGTGGGCAGGATGTGGGTAGTATGTGGGCAGGATGTGGGTAGTATGTGGGCAGGAGGTGGGTAGTATGTGGGTAGTATGTGGGTAGTATGTGGGCAGGATGTGGGTAGTATGTGGGCAGGATGTGGGTAGTATGTGGGCAGGATGTGGGTACTATGTGGGCAGGATGTGGGTAGTATGTGGGCAGGATGTGGGTAGTATGTGGGCAGGATGTAGGTAGTATGTGGGCAGGATGTGGGCAGGATGTGGGCAGTATGTGGGCAGGATGTGGGCAGTATGTGGGCAGGATGTGGGTAGTATGTGGGCAGGATGTGGGTAGTATGTGGGTAGTATGTGGGCAGGATGTGGGTAGTATGTGGGCAGGAGGTGGGCAGGAGGTGGGTAGTATGTGGGCAGTATGTGGGCAGTATGTGGGCAGGATGTGGGTAGTATGTGGGTAGTATGTGGGTAGTATGTGGGTATGGTGTGGGCAGTATGTGGGCAGTATGTGGGCAGGATGTGGGTAGTATGTGGGCAGGATGTGGGCAGGATGTGGGTAGTATGTGGGCAGGATGTGGGTAGTATGTGGGCAGGATGTGGGTAGTATGTGGGCAGGATGTAGGTGGTATGTGGGCAGGATGTGGGCAGGATGTGGGCAGTATGTGGGCAGTATGTGGGCAGGATGTGGGCAGTATGTGGGCAGGATGTGGGTAGTATGTGGGCAGGATGTGGGTAGTATGTGGGTAGTATGTGGGCAGGATGTGGGTAGTATGTGGGCAGGATGTGGGTAGTATGTGGGCAGTATGTGGGCAGGATGTGGGCAGTATGTGGGCAGGATGTGGGCAGTATGTGGGCAGTATGTGGGCAGGATGTGGGTAGTATGTGGGCAGGATGTGGGTAGTATGTGGGCTGTATGTGGGTAGTATGTGGGCAGGATGTGTTTAGTTGTGCTGGGTTCTAGTTACCTGGTATTGTGAGAGGATCCAGAAGATTGGTGCATTGCACAAACACTGTTGTCATTCATGGATGAAGGGGATAGGACATGTCTGCAATATTCAGGAGAACATGCAACAAGGTATAAGCACACACACACATACCACTCTAAGCTTGCTGGTAGGCTACTTACAGTATGTAGGTCTCCCGTACAGACAGATGGACGGATGCAGTGTTTCTGCTGCAGTCATTTAACTGTGGACTTGCGCCACTGACCAAAATATGAAACATTCAAAAATATTTCTGTCGAGGTGCACTTTGAAGATGCTAGTTACCTGGTATTGTGTCCACATTTACTTTTCATCTGCAAACAAAACCAGCAATGAATAGAACAATCTTGATAACCTCATAGTAGAATAGTTGACCTATTTACCTAGTCAGCTTGTTGTTGTGTGTTCCATGCAAGATACATATTATTCTCTAGGCACATTCAAGTTATGAGTGTCATATGGAGGGAAAACTGCATTCTGACAAGTAGTCAATGCACAACAATTCTTGCAATTGCAGGGAAAACAGCAGTTTTAATGGCCTTTGTTAAAAAAGAGGACGATCCCAGCTTTCCAATCCTACTTTATTTACCAACTCCTAAATATGTGCCAACTGCACCATTTTAAACCCAGAGTTTTTAGCAGCATCATGGGTAAGCATGTTAAGCTCCACCATTTGCCGTGAGTGCAAAGGGGAGAGTGGGGCTAAATGTAACATAAGTCAATTGTAGCGTAACTTGGGGTAAAACGCCACCCTACCTCAAAATAATTTTTAGGGAGTGACTTAAAAAATTGTGATAAAACAGATTACATTTTTAGTTGAGCAAGAATAGTAGCAACCAGGGAAAGTGTTGGGGGTGAAAAGGGTGACATGAAGTGGTTTCTGTGAGAAGTGGATGCAGGGGAAAATACCCTGGGTGGCGGGTTACCCTAACAGGCAGACCTACATTATATTCCCTGTGTTTATGCATGTTTCTTTGGGACATACCATTTATCAATAGGATGCTAACTAGTTAAAAGATGACATGTGGGAGCTGCAGTGCCTTCAGAAAGTATTCAACCCCTTGACTTTTTCCATATGTTGTTGTGTTACTTCCTGAAGTTAAAATGGATTAAATCTAGTGTTTTGTCACTGGCCCACAATACCCCATAATCTCAAAGTGGAATTATGTTTATTTTTTTATTCATGTTATTTTATTCTTTAAAAATGAAAAGGTGAATCAATAAGTATTCAACCCCATTGTTATGGCAAGCCTAAATACATTCAGGAATATATATTTTTTAAACAATTCACCTAATAAGTTGCATGGACTCACTCTGTGTTCAACAACAGTGTTTAACATGATTTTTTTTATGACTACCTCATCTCTGTACCCCAGACACACAATTATCTGGAAGTCGAGCAGTGAATTTCAAACACAGATTCAACCACAAAGACCTGGGAGGTGTTCCAATGCCTCACAAAGAAGGGCACCTATTGATAGAAAGGAAAGCACTCAGAGATTTCACCAATGGTGACGTTAAAACAGTTACAGAGTTTAATGACTGTGATAGGAGAAAACTGAATGATGTATCAACAACATTGTAGTTACTCCACCATACCAACCTACTGTAAATGACAGAGTGAAGAGAAGGAAGCCTGTACACAATTAAACATATTCCAAAACCCCCCACTGCAGCAAATTCTTCCAAAGGAAACCTGGATTCCCCTGGTCGCTCTCTCTCTATCTCTCTCTCTCTCTCTCTCTGTCTCTATCTCTCTCTCTCAATCTCTCTCTCTCTCTCTTAACATTGCCAAAGCAAGTGAAGTAGATAATAAACAAAAGTGAAATAAACAATAAAAATGAAAAGTAAACATTACACTCACATAAGTTACAAAAGAATAAAGACATTTCAAATGTCATATTATATCTATATACACTGTTGTAACGATGTGCATATATTTAAAGTACAAAAGGGAAAATCAATAAACATAAATATGGGTTGTATTTACAATGGTGTTTGTTCTTCACTGGTTGCCCTTTTATTGTGGCAACAGGTCACACATCTTGCTGTTGTGATGCACACTGTGGTATTTCACCCAGTAGATATGGGAGTTTATCAAAATGTGGTTTGTTTTCTAGTACTTTGTGGATCTTTGTGATCTGAGGGAAATATTTGGAGGTTAGGAAAGTGCATCTCAGTTTCCACCTATTTTTGTCTCTCTTTGTGGGCAGTGTGCACATAGCCTGTCTTCTGTTGAGAGCCAGGTCTGCCTACGGCGGTCTTTCTCAATAGCAGGGCTATACTCACTGAGTCTGTACGTAGTCAAAGCTTTCCTTAAGTTTGGGTCAGTCACAGTGGTCAGGTATTCTAACAGTGTGTACTCTCTGTTTAGGGCCAAATAGCATTCTAGTTTGCTCTGATTTTTTTGTTAGTTATTTCCAATGTGTCAAGTAATTATCTTTTTTCTCATGGTTTGGTCTAATTGTTTTGCTGTACTGGGGTTCTGTGGGGTCTGTTTGTGTTTGTGAACAGAGCCCCAGAACCAGCTTGCTTAGTGGACTCTTCTCCAGGTTCATTTCTCTGTAGGTGATGACTTTGTTATGGAAGGTTTAGGAATCGCTTCCTTTTAGGGGGTTGTAGAATTTTACGGCTCTTTTCTGGATTTTGATAATTAGCGGGTATCAGCCTAATTCTGCTCTGCATGCATTATTTGGTGTTTTACATTGTACACAGAGGATATTTTTGCAGAATTCTGCATGCGTAGTCTCAATTTGGTGTTTGTCCCATTTTGTGAAGTCTTGGTTGGTGAGCGGATCCCAGACTACACAACCATAAAGGACAATGGGTTCTATAACTGATTCAGGTATTTTTTTAGCCAGATCTTAATTGGTATGTCTCATTTTATGTTCCTTTTGACGGCATAGAAGCCCTTCTTACCTTGTCTCTCAGCTCGTTCACAGCTTTGTGGAAGTTACCTGTTGTTTAGGCTGATGTTTAGGCCGAGGTATGTATCCTTTTTTGTGTGCTCTAGTGCAACGGTGTCTAGATGGAATTTGTATTTGTGGTCCTGGCAACTGGACCTTTTTTCTAACACCATTATTTTTGTCTTACTGAGATTTACTGTCAGGGCCCAGGTCTGGCAGAATCTGTGCAGAAGATCTAGGTGTTGCTGTAGGCCCTCCGTGGTTGGTGACAGAAGCACCAGATCATCAGCAAACAGTAGACATTTGACTTCAGATTCTAGTAGGCTGAGGCCGGGTGCTGCAGACTCTTCTAGTGCCCTCACCAATTCGGTGATATATGTTGAAGAGGGTGGGGGTTAAGCTGCATCCCTGTCTCACCCCACGGCCCTGTGGAAAGAAATGTGTGTGTTTTTTGCCAATTTTAACCGCACACTTGTTGTTAGTGTACATGGATTTTATAATGTCATATGTTTTCCCCCCAACACCACTTTCCATCTGGCAGATGGCAGACCTTCATAACAAATGGAGTCCAAGGCTTTTTTGAAATCAACAAAGCATGATAAAACTGCCTTTATTTTGGTTTGTTTGTTTTTCAATGGGGTGCGCAGGGTGAATACGTGCTCTGTCGTATGGTAATTAGGTAAAAAGCCAATTTGACATTTGCTCAGTACATTGTTTTCACTTAGGAAATGTAAGAGTCTGTTGTTACTGATAATGCAGTGGTTTTTCCCAAGGTTGTTGTTGACGAATATCCCACAGTAGTTATTGTGGTCAAATTTGTCTCCACTTTTGTGGATTGGGGTGGTTTGTCCTTGGTTCTAAATATTGGGGAGGATGCCAGAGCTGAGGATGATGTTAAAGAGTTTAAATATAGCCAATTGGAATTTGTGGTCTGTGTATTTTTAATAATTTCATTGAGGATACCTTCAACACCACAGGCCTTTTTGGGTTGGTGTGTTTGTTTTTTTATCCTGTAGTTCATTCAATGTATTTGGAGAATCCAGTGAGTTCTGGTAGTTTTTAATAGTTGATTCTAAGATTTGTATTTGATCATGTATGTTTTTGCTGTTTGTTCTTTGTTATAGGGCCAAAACGATTGGAGAAGTGGTTTAACCATACAGCTCCATTTTGGATAGATAACTCTTCGTGTTGTTGTTTGTTTAGTGTTTCCAATTTTCCCAGAATTGGTTAGAGTCTATGGATTCTTCAATTATATTGCGCTGATTTCTGTCGTACTGTTCCTTCTTTTTCCGTAGTGTATTTCTGTATTATTTTAGTGATTCACCATAGTGAAGGCATTGGCTTAGGTTTTCTGCATCTCATTGTAGTTGGTTGAATGGGTTTCTCAATTTCTTTCTTAGGTTTTTGCATTGTTCATCAAACCATTGGTCATTGCTGTTAATTTTCTCAGGTTTTGTTTATTGAAATGTTTACATTTGATAGGGAAGCTGAGAGGTCAAGTATACTGTTTAAGTTTTCTACTGCCAAGTTTACACCTTCACTATTACAGTGGGACGTTTTGTCCAGGAAGTGGTTCAAAAGGGATTGAATTTGTTGTTGCCTAATTTTTGGTAGGTTTCCACACTACATTCCTTCCATCTATAGAATATCTTAATATTATTCAGTTCCTTTGGTTTTGATGCCTCATGATTGAGTATTGCTCTGTTCAAGTAGACTGTGATTTTGCTGTGATCTGATAAAGGTGTCAGTGGGCTGACTGTGAACACTCTGAGAGACTCTGGGTTGAGGTCAGTGATAAAGTAGTCTACAGTACTATTGCCAAGAGATGAGCTATAGGTGTACTTACCATAGGAGTCCCCTCAAAGCCTACCATTGACTATATACATACCCAGCGTGCGACAGAGCTGCAGGAGTTGTGACCCGTTTTTGTTGGTTATGTTGTTGTAGTTGTGCCTAGGGGGGCATATGGGGAAGGGAATGCTGTCACCTCCAGGCAGGTGTTTGTCTCCCTGTGTGCTGACGGTGTCAGGTTATTGTCCTGTTCTGTCATTTAGGTCGCCACAGACTAGTACCTTTGTCCATGGACCTGGAAATGATTGATTCCCCCTCCTGGATGGAGAAGCTGTCTTCATTAAAGTATGGGGATTCTAGTGGGAGGATAAAGGTAGCACACAAGAGGACATGCTTCTCTGTTAAGATAATTTTCTTTTGAATATCTAGCCAAATGTAAAAGGTTATTGTTTTGATTATTTTAATAGAGTGAGTTAGGATTGCTCTATACCAAATGAGCATGTGTGTGTCTCCCCCTTTCCAATCCATATATTTTCCACAAATTTGCTTTCTTTTTCTGTCTGTTTGCTTTTGAATGTTTATTTGACCCCCCCACCTCTAGCCCCCCCCGCCTATCCCCTCACCCGGTCCCCTTAGCATGCCCCCCTTTCTCCCTGCAGTGCCCCTCTCCCCCTCTATCTCAAAAACCCTTTTAAGTCAACCCCGCACTCTCCACTGCTCCACACACACACACACACACACACACACACACACACACACACACACACACACACACACACACACACACACACACACACACACACACACACACACACACACACACACTATTGTACAGCTAACCTTGTGGGCGGACACAATTCAGTCCCATTCAAAATCCTATTTTCCCTACCCCGTACTCTTTCCCTAACCTTAAACCTGACCCTAACCTTAACCCCCAAAACTAACTTTAACCCTAAAACTAACCCCAGCTACTAACCCTAAACCTAATTCTAACACTAATTCTAACCTTAACCCTAAACCCCTAGAAATAGCATCTGACCTTGTGGGGACCAGTTGGTCAAATGTTCGTTCTTGTGGGGTCTTCAGTAAGAAAGAGAAAGCCTGAAAAAAACGAGCAACTGCATTTCATAAAAAATTTAGTATTTAATAAAAAATAAGATATATATCCACCTCCCTCCCTCCCTCCCTCCAAACCCCCCCTCCCTCCCTCCCTCCCTCCCTACAACCCCCCCTCCCTCCAACCCCCCCATCCCTCCCTCCCTCCAACCCCCCCTCCCTCCAACCCCCCCCCTCCCTCCCTCCCCCCTCCCTGTTCTTGTTAGTCAGTTAGGCTTGGCACTAGAGACTTGCTGGGAAAAAGAGTGGGTGTGGTGTTTTCAAAAGTGTGTGAAAAGCCTTAGGGTTTATATCTGCCCAGAATTTCAATGGGATGCTGAAAGGGGGCAGGGAAGCGGGGCGAACTCAAACACAGGAATCTGGTTTAATTTCTGTCATGTTGCTCTTTTTCTTTTTTTTCTGGATTGATGTCTTCTTCAAAATCCGCTTCTCTCCTCTGTCGTTTTTTTGGTACTGTGTATTTAGCCAGGTCTCTTCAAGTTGCTTTATTGGCATGACATAACAATGTACATATTGCCAAAGCTTATTTTGGATATTTACAATCTCTCTCTCTCTCTCTCTCTCTCTCTCTGTCGCTCTCTCTCTGTCTCTGTCTGTCTGTCTGTCTGTCAGACAGACAGAGACAGACAGAGACAGACAGACAGAGACAGACAGAGACAGACAGAGAGACAGACAGAGAGACAGAGAGACAGACAGAGAGACAGAGACAGAGACAGAGACAGAGACAGACAGACAGACAGACAGACAGACAGACAGACAGACAGACAGACAGACAGACAGACAGACAGACTGTCTGTCTGTCTGTCTGTCTGTCTGTCTGTCTGTCTGTCTGTCTGTCTGTCTGTCTGTCTGTCTGTCTGTCTGTCTGTCTGTGTCTCTGTCTGTCTGTCTGTCTGTCTGTCTGTCTGTCTGTCTGTCTGTCTGTGTCTCTGTCTGTCTGTCTGTCTGTCTGTCTGTCTGTCTGTCTGTGTCTCTGTCTGTCTGTCTGTGTCTCTGTCTGTCTGTCTGTGTCTCTGTCTGTCTGTCTGTGTCTCTGTCTGTCTGTCTGTGTCTCTGTCTGTCTGTCTGTGTCTCTGTCTGTCTGTCTGTGTCTCTGTGTCTCTGTCTGTCTGTGTGTCTCTGTGTCTCTGTGTCTCTGTGTCTCTGTGTCTCTGTCTGTCTCTGTCTGTCTCTCTGTCTCTGTCTGTCTGTCTGTCTTTCTTCCCCCCCCCCCCCCCCCGTTACTTGTGTGTAAATCTTAGGATGTTTTTCCTCATGGTGGATACTGGTCTTTGGGGGTTAGGTGTGTGTGTCTGTAGGGGTTATCAAAGGTTTCTGGGGGTCTGAGAGGGTAGCGTCACCAGGTAGTGTGTGTGTAGGGGTCAGAGGATGCGCTGGTCTGAGCTGGTAATTGAGGTCCTGCAGGGGACACATATCTCCAGGTGGAAGTGCAGCGTTTCCTGCAGTTAAAATCAATACACTTGACACCTTCAAAGGCAGCGTAGTAGACTGGGACTCCCGCGGGACGGCAGCTGTCAACAAAACCTAATAATTACTAGCTTTGGAAGAGCTCACCTGCAAAGGCCAAATAAAACATTTATCAGAGGGAAAACATTATTGTGTGGTCGTATTGCCTTTCTTAACAGTGGTGCTGTGAATCTCTCTCATCACAGGGTCCTCCCGCACCTGATTCCTGTGTTTCTGCATGAACAATGGAACACCATGCTTGGTGTAAAAACATGTATTTGCATATTTTTAAGTGTGTGTGTTTGAAGTTGGTTGTTTTTTCCCGGGCTTAGATGGCTGTGTGTGCACCGTGTGTGTATGTTGGCACCGTGTGTGTGCGCCGTGTGTGCGCCGTGTGTGTGTGTGTGTGTGCACCGTGTGTGTGCACCATGTGTGTGTGTGTGTGTGTGTGCACCGTGTGTGTGTGTGCACCGTGTGTGTATGTGTGCACCGTGTGTGTGTGTGTGCACCGTGTGTGTATGTGTGCACCGTGTGTGTGTGTGTGCGCCGTGTGTGTGTGTGTGTGCACAGTGTGTGTGTATGTGTGTGTGCGCCGTGTGTGTGTGTGCACCGTGTGTGTGTGTGCACCGTGTGTGTGTGCGCGCCGTGTGTGTGTGTGTTTCCCCCCAGCTCTGTATTGATTGTGGTCAAATTTTCTGGGAGCCTTTATTTACCAGTCAGAAAAGGATGGGGGGAAGCAATACTTCCTCAGCCTTCCTGTCTTCTTCCTGTCGTCTTTTGGAAAACAAGCCAAATATGATTTTCAAAGACACAGATGAGTAATGAGTATAAAGTTATTTTTTTTTACCAGTACACACAAACACACACAAACAAACACTGTAGTAGAAAGCAAAGGGAAGAGCAGTCTAGTGTGGCAAGCCCAGTTGATGTTCAGTTCACACTACTAGAAACAGTAACAAGCTAGCTGGGGGATGGATAGAACAGGAGAGAATTAAGGAAGGGGGACGAACTTTGATCTAAATGGTGAAACATTATTATGGATTATGCATTTATTAGCTCCAGTGTTGATCATTGGATTTTTTTCGTCCAAATGAACAAATTATATTATCAAGGCAGTAGTGTGTGAGCTGGGTAGTAGGTCGTTTGCAGCTGCGGGGCCGTGTGTTGTGTGTGTGTGTGTGTCCCGGTGGGACTTTCTTGTTTAGACTCTATTCCAGAGCGCCCCATGCAGTGTGTGTGTTGGATTCCTGCTCACTCTCTCCCGGGGAACACTCCACGAGGCTACACACACACACACATACATCTACACAATTAATACACACTGCAGAGTCCTGTCCATTGTACCACTGCTAACACCTCTGGCTACTGTTGAATATAGAATGACGCACACACACCCAAAAAACAGCTCTTATAAACACAGATACCTCACCTCCCTTCTTCCTCATTTAGTAATATAACAAGGATGTCCTTGCTCTCCTCTGCTTTGGTGTCAATACAGCTGGTGTGGTTCTGTCCTGTTGTGGGTTTCGCATGGCGGTGAGCTTGCCAGGGTTTAAAGAGCGGGCCGTTTGAATTTGGTGAGGGAGGGGAGGTCAACCACCGTAGAGGGCTTGATCGATGACAGTGAGCTTATTGCTTAAATAGGGGTTAACGGGGTGCAGCAAAAATACTGGGTTTACATAAAAACACCAAGTAACATAGCAGTAAACAGTTTTCACCCTCCATCCACGCAGAAAGATCTGAAGTGGGCTGTGGTGTCTCTAGCTGCAGGCCTGCCACCAGGACATTCAGAAGGGCTTCATTAGGCGCTCATAGAACATCCATAAAACATATTTTCTTTAATGGAAACTGGCAGCCTGGAGGTCTCATGTTTCACAGGTAATCTGACTGATTCATCGACAATACAACAGAGGGGTGTGTGTGTGTGTGTGATGTGTGTGCGAGTTTTTGTAATGTCAGACCTGTCACCTGCTCCCCCGGCTGAGAGTCGTCGTGGGAAACGAGGTGCAGCGTCCGTGCGTGAGGTTAGCCGGAAATCAGCGTTCAGGGTGTCTCACAGTCCGTACGATGTGTGTGTGTCAGCGGCAGGGTGCAGAGCAGTGACTGTATATATTCATGAACAAAGCCATCGATCACCTGACACTATTCATTCCTATGTGAAGAGTCAATAGCGCAATGAAGTGGGTAAAGATGGCGTCTCATGGAGACATCACATGCACATTTTGAGCTACTCTAGGAAGTGACGTCACAGGCTAGCTCAGTGCTGCCCCCTCTCATTAACTCAAGCAACTACATTATCTTTATAACTTCTTCTGTGTGCGATTTAAAAAAGAATCTGTTCAAGAATCTGTATTTGAGCGGCGTTGAGTGGTCGGAAATCCCGCTCGTTGGGCACGCAGCGCTCTGGCGCTCCACCTCAAATAGAGAGAGAGGCTTTACTTTACTTGTGGCAGGCCAGGCGCCTGCCGGCTGACTTCGGTCGTCTGTTGGACGGTGTTTCCTTCATCACGTTGGTGCAGCTTCCGTGTTAAGCAGGCGGATGTTCAGGAGAGCGATTTGGAGGGTCAGGTTTCAGACTCGACCTTCGCCTGCCAGGCCCATTGGAGAGTTGCAGCCATGAGACAAGGTCACGAAAGTGGGGAGAAAAATTATATAAATAAATATGAATAATGTATATACAGCTCTGGAAAATATTTAGGTATGTGTTTGGGTAAAATGAACATTTTTTGTTTTATTCTTTAAACTACTGACAAATTTCTCCCAAATTCCAAATAGAAATATTGTAATTTAGAGCATTTATTTGCAGGAAATGCCAACTGGTCAAAATAACAAAAAGATGCAGTGTTGTCAAACCTGGAATAATGCAAAGAAAATAAGTTCATATTCATTTTAAAACAACACAATACTAACGTTTTAACTTAGGAAGAGTTCAGGAATCAATATTTGGTGGAATAACCCTGATTTTCAATCACAGCTTTGGGGAACATTGTCAGAGCAGAAGGAAACAGGTTTTCTTCCAGGACAACCTTGTACGTGGCTTGATTCATGTGTCCTTCACAAAGACAAATCTGTCTGATTCCAGCCTTGCTGAAGCACCCCCAGATCCTCAACGATCCTCCACCAAATGTCACAGTGGGTGCGAGACCTGGAGAGGCCTACTAGCCACAGTGTTTCCCCCACTGTGACATTTGGTGGAGGAAGTTAAAACATTCATGTTGTGTTGTTTAACAATGAATATGAACAAATTGTCTTTGCATTATTCCAGGTTTGACAACACTGCATCTTTTTATCTTGACCAGTTGGCATTTTTTAAGAATAAATGCTCTAAATGACAATATTTTCATTTGGAATTTGGCAGAAATGTTTTCAGTAGTTTAAAGAATAAAACAAAAATATAAATTTTACCCAAACACATACCTAGAAATAGTAAAACCAGAGAAACTGATAATTTTGCAGTGGTCTCTTAATTCTTTCCAGAAATGTGTGTGTGTGTATATATATATACAGTATATATATATATATATTTTTTTTTTTTGGGGGGGGGGGGGAGAACTAACAATCACCAAAACAAAAACTATATAGTCAGGGAAAATCAAAAAGTCTTAGTGTCATGGCATGGGACCCCATTGATTCTCTCAGCCCGAATTCTCTCAGAATTTTAGGAAACTAGCTTTAAAATATTCTCTGCCCCATGGACATTTTGTCTCTGCTGCCTCTAAAACCGTGCTATTGGCCACACCCACTAGAACGCCTTCCCTCTTTCTGTCACTCTCTCTTTCCTCTTGAGTTGTAAATCGTACATGTATTTTATTTTTATTTATTTTTTATTCTCACTTTTACCCCTTTTTCTCCCCAGTTGGTAGCTAGTCATATCGCTGCAACTCCCCTACAGACTCGGGAGAGGCGAAGGTCGAGACCCGTGCATCCTCTGAAACACCACCCTGCCAAGCTGCACTGCTTCTTGACACACTGCTCGCTCCCAGAAGCCAGCTCCACCAATGTGTCGGAGGAAACGCCGACCAGCTGGCTACTGTAGTCAGCATGCATGCGCCCGGCCTGCCACAGGGAGTCGCTAGAGTGCAATGGGACAAGGAAATCCCGGCCAGCCAAACCCTGCCCTAACCTGGACGACGCTGGGCCAATTGTGTGCCACCTCATGGGTCTCCCCGTCCCGGGATCGATCCCGGGTCTGTAGTGACGCCTCAAGCACTGTGATGCAGTGCCTTAGACCGCTGAACCAGGGTCTGTAGTGACGCCTCAAGCACTGTGATGCAGTGCCTTAGACTGCTGAACCAGGGTCTGTAGTGACGCCTCTAGCACTGTGATGCAGTGCCTTAGACCGCTGAACCAGGGTCTGTAGTGACGCCTCTAGCACTGTGATGCAGTGCCTTAGACCGCTGAACCAGGGTCTGTAGTGACGCCTCTAGGACTGTGATGCAGTGCCTTAGACCGCTGAACCAGGGTCTGTAGTGACGCCTCTAGCACTGTGATGCAGTGCCTTAGACCGCTGAACCAGGGTCTTGCTCAGGAACAACCAATAGACACACACACACACACACACACACACACACATACACACACACACACACACACACACACACACACACAGAGAGTGGCATCAGGACTACCCACACTAGATACTGCAGTGCTGTATGGGACAGAGAAACATCTGTGGTGGTCCATGAAGTGAAACAGCTCCTGTCCTCTTAAAATGGAGCTCTGCTATCCTCCCCCATAGTTGGACCCACATGAGTGGCTCTTATCTCTGTGTGTGTGTGTGTGTGTGTGTGTGTGTGTGTGTGTGTGTGTGTGCGCGCGCGCGTGCGTGTGCCGCAAAGATATGCCCTGGCCTTGTCTCTGAGTCGCTCCAGCGGAGTTCGGCTGTTATACCACATGTAGGATAAACATCTGACGACCCGTAGTGTGTTTCTGTTTATGAGTGGTTTAAGGGTTTAGGAAAGATCTCTTTTGTCTTGCACTTCATTGCAGACTTGTTCAGTGGTGTTTTACAAAGTGTACAGACGTGTTTCCCCTGCAGCTCATTACCCATACTGCCTTGCCCTGTGAAATGTGTGTGTGTGTCGTTCGTTACCCATACTGTCTTGCTCTGTGAAGTGTGTGTGTCGTTCGTTACCCATACTGCCTTGCTCTGTGAAGTGTGTGTGTCGTTCGTTACCCATACTGCCTTGTTCTGTGAAGTGTGTGTGTGTGTCGTTCGTTACCCATACTGCCTTGCCCTGTGAAGTGTGTGTGTGTGTGTCGTTCGTTACCCATACTGCCTTGTCCTGTGAAGTGTGTGTGTGTGTGTCGTTCGTTACCCATACTGCCTTGCCCTGTGAAGTGTGTGTGTGTGTCGCTCGTTACCCATACTGCCTTGTTCTGTGAAGTGTGTGTGTCGTTCATTACCCATACTGCCTTGCCCTGTGAAGTGTGTGTGTGTCGTCCATTACCCATACTGCCTTGCCCTGTGAAGTGTGTGTGTCGTTCATTACCCATACTGCCTTGCCCTGTGAAGTGTGTGTGTGTGTCTTTCATTACCCATACTGCCTTGCCCTGTGAAGTGTGTGTGTGTCGTCCATTACCCATACTGCCTTGCCCTGTGAAGTGTGTGTCGTTCATTACCCATACTGCCTTGCCCTGTGAAATGTGTGTGTCGTTCATTACCCATACTGCCTTGCACTGTGAAGTGTGTCCTTGTAGTATTGTTTTTGTGTACTGTTCTCTAGCACACCACAATCCCTCCCTCCTTTTTACATACTCTCTCTCTTTTCCTCCCTGTTGTTCATGATGGCCTTACCAGTGTAGCTCAGTTCTATACCTTTCAGTACCCATAATAAGGTCCTTAACTGGGAGAGAAAGAGAGAAATAACATTTGGGATGGGGTGAGGAGAGATGAGGAGAGAGACTCTCTCTGGCCAAGATGTGCGTAATGCAGCAGTGTCAGTCTGTGACCCAGTTCCAACCCCTTTGAAGTCCACAGGCTGATCCCTCTACAGGGGACCGAATGGATTTAGGTGGAAATAATAGAGGAGGTGAATACTGCAGAGAGCTGAGTGAGAGACACGGGGAGTCAGAGAGCAGAGGTGGAATGTGTAATAAAGGGTAGCGACCCCCTATAGCCCAGCAGTGTGGTGTGTTTCAGAAGCCTGACTCCTGTTTGTTGCTGCTGCCTGGGTTTATATGGCGACGGGCCTGCTCGAAGCTAGAGGAACCTCGTCGAGGGACGTGACCTAGAAAGGCCCAATCACTCTCCTCTCCAGCTCCTGTGATCGCCAGTGTGCTAGAACCTCAGTCGTCTCCAGCCGTGTGTGTGCCTCACCACAGCCCAGCCATGGCGTGACCCACATCATGCACGGGGCCCTGGCTGCCTTGCTTCTGGTGCGGTGCAGCACGTTTGGGCACAAAACCCACAGAGACAGGGTCCTACTGAAATGTGGTGGGGGACGTAGAAATACGTTTCTAGACAGACTGGATTGGAGAATGTAAGGTAGGATCTGGTTCCACTGCCTATGAGGATGAGGAGACGGACGGACAGACAGACAGAGACCCCCCCCCCCCCCCCCCCCCCCCCCCGCAGGGCTTTTGGTGTGATCACCTCCTATAGAAGATGGCCGGGCTGTGAACTCCCCTCAATCAACCAGAGCCATTCTCCCTCCACCATCCAACTAGCTCCAGATTCCCCAGTAGATGCCAGCACAAGCCTGTCTGCTAGGGGCATGCTTAACCTTTACCTGTTGTCGGAGAGGAGGATACCGAGAAGTCTCTTCAAGTTTGTCTGTTCAATTAAAAATCCCTTTTTTTTCTTTGCTTCTTCTTCCTTTGCCATCTTTTTGAAGTTTGCCTGAGGCCTGGTAGTGGCTCATCAACGCTGCTCTGCTAGATTGCATACAGGTACCGTCTCCAACATTATTTCCAATGACTTTATTAGTTTCTGACTGCTGTGGAGTCTGTGGAATGGACCTGTTTATTCAGAGCCAGACAAACAGTATGATTGAGAGAAGGCCTGTGGTTTCTCTTTCTAGGCCATGCTTCAGCACGGCATTGCTGGTTTTAGCTCCTGGAATACAAGTCATCCAAATCGGCTGCGTCTCCTCGTCGTTGTCACTCGTGCCCACTTGTTAGTCTTGTGTTTCTGCCAAACGACATGTTGTATTCTTCAAACCGGCACACACAATCATCATCGTTCTATATTTTTTGGGGTGAAAAGTTCTCCTATTTGAATAGGATTTGTCTTAATTAATCTGAAAGTAATAGTGAGTGAGCTAGGTATTCTATAGCTGTCAGTACAAATGATAGCTAGTCTTACTAATTGTTCCAGAGAGTAGTTTGACACCGCCTATGAGAGTTGTCGTGTTTTGTTTTTAGCTAGCTGGCGTGTCTTGAATTTCCTTCCTTCTGGGATCAAGGTTTCTCCGTATTCAAAGTATTGTTGTTTTTATTATTCTGCCAGCCCTGCCCCACTGAAATGTCAACCCTTGCATTCCCCCCCAAAAGAACTCCTGCTGTGCTCTGTAGAAGAGCAGATTTCCATCCCTGTAGGTCAATCATCACTACTGCTCCACTCTCTCTCTCTTCCTGTATGTCAATCATCACTACTGCTCCACTCTCTCTCTCTCTTCCTGTAGGTCAATCATCACTACTGCTCCACTCTCTCTCTCTCTTCCTGTAGGTCAATCATCACTACTACTCCACTCTCTCTCTTCCTGTAGGTCAATCATCACTACTGCTCCACTCTCTCTCTCTTCCTGTAGGTCAATCATCACTACTGCTCCACTCTCTCTCTCTTCCTGTATGTCAATCTTCACTACTGCTCCACTCTCTCTCTCTTCATGTTCCTGTAGGTCAATCATCACTACTGCTCCACTCTCTCTCTCTTCCTGTATGTCAATCATCACTACTGCTCCACTCTCTCTTTCTTCATGTTCCTGTAGGTCAATCTTCACTACTGCTCCACTCTCTCTCTCTTCATGTTCCTGTAGGTCAATCATCACTACTGCTCCACTCTCTCTCTTCCTGTATGTCAATCTTCACTACTGCTCCACTCTCTCTCTCTCTTCATGTTCCTGTAGGTCAATCATCACTACTGCTCCACTCTCTCTCTCTTCCTGTATGTCAATCTTCACCACTGCTCCACTCTCTCTCTCTTCATGTTCCTGTAGGTCAATCTTCACTACTGCTCCACTCTCTCTCTCTCTTCATGTTCCTGTAGGTCAATCATCACTACTGCTCCACTCTCTCTCTCTTCCTGTTCCTGTAGGTCAATCATCACTACTGCTCCACTCTCTCTCTCTTCCTGTAAGTCAATCATCACTACTGCTCCACTCTCTCTCTCTTCCTGTATGTCAATCATCACTACTGCTCCACTCTCTCTCTCTTCCTGTTCCTGTATGTCAATCTTCACTACTGCTCCACTCTCTCTCTCTTCCTGTATGTCAATCATCACTACTGCTCCACTCTCTCTCTCTCTTCCTGTTCCTGTATGTCAATCATCACTACTGCTCCACTCTCTCTCTCTTCCTGTATGTCAATCTTCACTACTGCTCCACTCTCTCTCTCTTCATGTTCCTGTATGTCAATCATCACTACTGCTCCACTCTCTCTCTCTTCCTGTAGGTCAATCATCACTACTGCTCCACTCTCTCTCTCTTCCTGTAGGTCAATCATCACTACTTCTCCACTCTTTCTCTCTTCCTGTTCCTGTATGTCAATCATCACTACTGCTCCACTCTCTCTCTCTTCCTGTAGGTCAATCATCACTACTGCTCCACTCTCTCTCTTCCTGTTCCTGTAGGTCAATCATCACTACTGCTCCACTCTCTCTCTCTTCCTGTTCCTTTATGTCAATCTTCACTACTGCTCCACTCTCTCTCTCTTCCTGTTCCTGTATGTCAATCATCACTACTACTCCACTCTCTCTCTCTTCCTGTAGGTCAATCATCACTACTGCTCCACTCTCTCTCTCTTCCTGTAGGTCAATCATCACTACTCCTCCACTCTCTCTTCAAGTTCCTGTATGTCAATCATCACTACTGATCCACTCTCTCTCTCTTCCTGTAGGTCAATCATCACTACCTACTGCTCCACTCTCTCTCTCTTCCTGTAGGTCAATCATCATTACTGCTCCACTCTCTCTCTCTTCATGTTCCTGTAGGTCAATCATCACTACTGCTCCACTCTCTCTCTCTTCCTGGAGGTCAATCATCACTACTGCTCCACTTTCTCTCTCTTCCTGTAGGTCAATCATCACTACTGCTCCACTCTCTCTCTCTTCCTGTAGGTCAGTCATCACTACTGCTCTACTCTCTCTCTCTTCCTGTAGGTCAATCATCACTACTGCTCCACTCTCTCTCTCTTCCTGTAGGTCAATCATCACTACTTCTCCACTCTCTCTCTCTTCCTGTTCCTGTAGGTCAATCATCACTACTACTCCACTCCCTCTCTCTTCCTGTAGGTCATTCATCACTACTGCTCCACTCTCTCTCTCTTCCTGTTCCTGTAGGTCAATCATCACTACTACTCCACTCTCTCTTCCTGTATGTCAATCATCACTACTGCTCCACTCTCTCTATCTTCCTGTAGGTCAATCATCACTACTGCTCCACTCTCTCTCTCTTCCTGTAGGTCAATCATCATTACTGCTCCACTCTCTCTCTCTTCATGTTCCTGTAGGTCAATCATCACTACTGCTCCACTCTCTCTCTCTTCCTGGAGGTCAATCATCACTACTGCTCCACTCTCTCTCTCTTCCTGGAGGTCAATCATCACTACTGCTCCACTCTCTCTCTCTTCCTGTAGGTCAATCATCACTACTTCTCCACTCTCTCTCTCTTCCTGTTCCTCTAGGTCAATCATCACTACTACTCCACTCCCTCTCTCTTCCTGTAGGTCATTCATCACTACTGCTCCACTCTCTCTCTCTTCCTGTTCCTGTATGTCAATCATCACTAATGCTCCACCCTCTCTCTCTTCCTGTAGGTCAATCTTCACTACTACTCCACTCTCTCTTTCTTCCTGTAGGTCAATCATCACTACTGCTCCACTCTCTCTTCAAGTTCCTGTATGTCAATCATCACTACTGCTCCACTCTCTCTCTCTTCCTGTTCCTGTATGTCAATCATCACTACTGCTCCACCCTCTCTCTCTTCCTGTAGGTCAATCTTCACTACTGCTCCACTCTCTCTTTCTTCCTGTAGGTCAATCTTCACTACTGCTCCACTCTCTCTCTCTTCCTGTAGGTCAATCATCACTACTGCTCCACTCTCTCTTCCTGTTCCTGTAGGTCAATCATCACTACTACTCCACTCTCTCTTCCTGTATGTCAATCATCACTACTGCTCCACTCTCTCTATCTTCCTGTAGGTCAATCATCACTACTGCTCCACTCTCTCTCTCTTCCTGTAGGTCAATCATCATTTCTGCTCCACTCTCTCTCTCTTCATGTTCCTGTAGGTCAATCATCACTACTGCTCCACTCTCTCTCTCTTCCTGGAGGTCAATCATCACTACTGCTCCACTCTCTCTCTCTTCCTGTAGGTCAATCATCACTACTGCTCCACTCTCTCTCTCTTCCTGTAGGTCAATCATCACTACTTCTCCACTCTCTCTCTCTTCCTGTTCCTCTAGGTCAATCATCACTACTACTCCACTCCCTCTCTCTTCCTGTAGGTCATTCATCACTACTGCTCCACTCTCTCTCTCTTCCTGTTCCTGTATGTCAATCATCACTAATGCTCCACCCTCTCTCTCTTCCTGTAGGTCAATCTTCACTACTACTCCACTCTCTCTTTCTTCCTGTAGGTCAATCATCACTACTGCTCCACTCTCTCTTCAAGTTCCTGTATGTCAATCATCACTACTGCTCCACTCTCTCTCTCTTCCTGTTCCTGTATGTCAATCATCACTACTGCTCCACCCTCTCTCTCTTCCTGTAGGTCAATCTTCACTACTGCTCCACTCTCTCTTTCTTCCTGTAGGTCAATCTTCACTACTGCTCCACTCTCTCTCTCTTCCTGTAGGTCAATCATCACTACTGCTCCACTCTCTCTTCCTGTTCCTGTATGTCAATCATCATTACTGCTCCACTCTCTCTCTCTTCCTGTATGTCAATATTCACTAATGCTCCACTCTCTCTCTCTTCATGTTCCTGTAGGTCAATCATCACTACTGCTCCACTCTAACTCTCTTCCTGTATGTCAATCTTCACCACTGCTCCACTCTCTCTCTTCATGTTCCTGTAGGTCAATCTTCACTACTGCTCCACTCACTCTCTCTTCATGTTCCTGTAGGTCAATCATCACTACTGCTCCACTCTCTCTCTCTTCATGTTCCTGTAGGTCAGTCTTCACTACTGCTCCAATCTCTCTCTCTTCCTGTTCCTGTATGTCAATCATCACTACTGCTCCACTCTCTCTCTCTTCCTGTTCCTGTAGGTCAATCATCTCTACTGCTCCACTCTCTCTCTCTTCCTGTATGTCAATCATCACTACTGCTCCACTCTCTCTCTCTCTTCCTGTAGGTCAATCATCACTACTGCTCCACTCTCTCTCTCTTCCTGTAGGTCAATCATCACTACTCCTCCACTCTCTCTCTCTTCCCGTAGGTCAATCATCACTACCTACTGCTCCACTCTCTCTTTCTTCCTGTAGGTCAATCATCATTACTGCTCCACTCTCTCTCTCTTCATGTTCCTGTAGGTCAATCATCACTACTGCTCCACTCTCTCTCTCTTCCTGGAGGTCAATCATCACTACTGCTCCACTCTCTCTCTCTTCCTGTAGGTCAATCATCACTACTGCTCCACTCTCTCTCTCTTCCTGGAGGTCAATCATCACTGCTGCTCCACTCTCTCTCTCTTCCTGTAGGTCAATCATCACTACTGCTCCACTCTCTCTCTCTTCCTGTAGGTCAGTCATCACTACTGCTCCACTCTCTCTCTCTTTCTGTAGGTCAATCATCACTACTACTCCACTCTCTCTCTCTTCCTGTTCCTGTATGTCAATCATCACTACTACTCCACTCCTTCTCTCTTCCTGTAGGTCATTCATCACTACTGCTCCACTCTCTCTCTCTTCCTGTTCCTGTAGGTCAATCATCACTACTACTCCACTCTCTCTCTCTTCCTGTATGTCAATCATCACTACTGCTCCACTCTCTCTCTCTTCCTGTAGGTCAATCATCACTACTGATCCACTCTCTCTCTCTTCCTGTAGGTCAATCATCACTACTGCTCCACTCTCTCTTCAAGTTCCTGTATGTCAATCATCACTACTGCTCCACTCTCTCTCTCTTCCTGTTCCTGTATGTCAATCATCACTACTGCTCCACTCTCTCTCTCTTCCTGTATGTCAATCATCACTACTACTCCACTCTCTCTCTCTTCCTGTAGGTCAATCTTCACTACTGCTCCACTCTCTCTCTCTTCCTGTAGGTCAATCTTCACTACTGCTCCACTCTCTCTCTTCCTGTAGATCAATCTTCACTACTGCTCCACTCTCTCTCTCTTCCTGTAGGTCAATCTTCACTACTGCTCCACTCTCTCTCTCTTCCTGTATGTCAATCATCACTACTACTCCACTCTCTCTCTCTTCCTGTATGTCAATCATCACTACTGCTCCACTCTCTCTCTCTTCATGTTCCTGTATGTCAATCATCACTACTGCTCCACTCTCTCTCTCTTCATGTTCCTGTAGGTCAATCATCACTACTGCTCCAATCTCTCTCTCTTCCTGTTCCTGTATGTAAATCATCATTACTGCTCCACTCTCTCTCTCTCTTCCTGTAAGTCAATCATCACTACTTCTCCACTCTCTCTTACTGTTCCTGTATGTCAATCATCACTACTGCTCCACTCTCTCTCTCTTCCTGTAGGTCAATCATCACTACTGCTCCACTCTCTCTCTCTTCCTGTTCCTGTAGGTCAATCATCGCTACTGCTCCACTCTCTCTCTCTTCCTGTATGTCAATCATCACTACTGCTCCACTCTCTCTCTCTCTTCCTGTAGGTCAATCATCACTACTGCTCCACTCTCTCTCTCTTCCTGTAGGTCAATCATCACTACTGCTCCACTCTCTCTCTCTTCCTGTTCCTGTAGGTCAATCATCACTACTGCTCCACTCTCTCTCTCTTCCTGTATGTCAATCATCACTACTGCTCCACTCTCTCTCTCTTCCTGTAGGTCAATCATCACTACTACTCCACTCTCTCTCTCTTCCTGTTCCTGTATGTCAATCATCACTACTACTCCACTCCTTCTCTCTTCCTGTAGGTCATTCATCACTACTGCTCCACTCTCTCTCTCTTCCTGTTCCTGTAGGTCAATCATCACTACTACTCCACTCTCTCTCTCTTCCTGTATGTCAATCATCACTACTGCTCCACTCTCTCTCTCTTCCTGTAGGTCAATCATCACTACTGATCCACTCTCTCTCTCTTCCTGTAGGTCAATCATCACTACTGCTCCACTCTCTCTTCAAGTTCCTGTATGTCAATCATCACTACTGTTCCACTCTCTCTCACTTCCTGTTCCTGTATGTCAATCATCACTACTGCTCCACTCTCTCTCTCTTCCTGTATGTCAATCATCACTACTGCTCCACTCTCTCTCTCTTCCTGTAGGTCAATCTTCACTACTGCTCCACTCTCTCTCTCTTCCTGTAGGTCAATCTTCACTACTGCTCCACTCTCTCTCTTCCTGTAGATCAATCTTCACTACTGCTCCACTCTCTCTCTCTTCCTGTAGGTCAATCTTCACTACTGCTCCACTCTCTCTCTCTTCCTGTAAGTCAATCATCACTACTACTCCACTCTCTCTCTCTTCCTGTATGTCAATCATCACTACTGCTCCACTCTCTCTCTCTTCATGTTCCTGTATGTCAATCATCACTACTGCTCCACTCTCTCTCTCTTCATGTTCCTGTAGGTCAATCATCACTACTGCTCCAATCTCTCTCTCTTCCTGTTCCTGTATGTCAATCATCACTACTGCTCCACTCTCTCTCTCTCTTCCTGTAAGTCAATCATCACTACTTCTCCACTCTCTCTTCCTGTTCCTGTATGTCAATCATCACTACTGCTCCACTCTCTCTCTCTTCCTGTAGGTCAATCATCACTACTGCTCCACTCTCTCTCTCTTCCTGTTCCTGTAGGTCAATCATCGCTACTGCTCCACTCTCTCTCTCTTCCTGTATGTCAATCATCACTACTGCTCCACTCTCTCTCTCTCTTCCTGTAGGTCAATCATCACTACTGCTCCACTCTCTCTCTCTTCCTGTAGGTCAATCATCACTACTGCTCCACTCTCTCTCTCTTCCTGTTCCTGTAGGTCAATCATCACTACTGCTCCACTCTCTCTCTCTTCCTGTATGTCAATCATCACTACTGCTCCACTCTCTCTCTCTTCCTGTTCCTGTAGGTCAATCATCACTACTACTCCACTCTCTCTCTCTTCCTGTATGTCAATCATCACTACTGCTCCACTCTCTCTCTCTTCCTGTAGGTCAATCATCACTACTGATCCACTCTCTCTCTCTCTTCCTGTAAGTCAATCATCACTACTTCTCCACTCTCTCTTCCTGTTCCTGTATGTCAATCATCACTACTGCTCCACTCTCTCTCTCTTCCTGTAGGTCAATCATCACTACTGCTCCACTCTCTCTCTCTTCCTGTTCCTGTAGGTCAATCATCGCTACTGCTCCACTCTCTCTCTCTTCCTGTATGTCAATCATCACTACTGCTCCACTCTCTCTCTCTCTTCCTGTAGGTCAATCATCACTACTGCTCCACTCTCTCTCTCTTCCTGTAGGTCAATCATCACTACTGCTCCACTCTCTCTCTCTTCCTGTTCCTGTAGGTCAATCATCACTACTGCTCCACTCTCTCTCTCTTCCTGTATGTCAATCATCACTACTGCTCCACTCTCTCTCTCTTCCTGTTCCTGTAGGTCAATCATCACTACTACTCCACTCTCTCTCTCTTCCTGTATGTCAATCATCACTACTGCTCCACTCTCTCTCTCTTCCTGTAGGTCAATCATCACTACTGATCCACTCTCTCTCTCTTCCTGTAGGTCAATCATCACTACTGCTCCACTCTCTCTTCAAGTTCCTGTATGTCAATCATCACTACTGTTCCACTCTCTCTCACTTCCTGTTCCTGTATGTCAATCATCACTACTGCTCCACTCTCTCTCTCTTCCTGTATGTCAATCATCACTACTACTCCACTCTCTCTCTCTTCCTGTAGGTCAATCTTCACTACTGCTCCACTCTCTCTCTCTTCCTGTAGGTCAATCTTCACTACTGCTCCACTCTCTCTCTTCCTGTAGATCAATCTTCACTACTGCTCCACTCTCTCTCTCTTCCTGTAGGTCAATCTTCACTACTGCTCCACTCTCTCTCTCTTCCTGTATGTCAATCATCACTACTACTCCACTCTCTCTCTCTTCCTGTATGTCAATCATCACTACTGCTCCACTCTCTCTTCATGTTCCTGTATGTCAATCATCACTACTGCTCCACTCTCTCTCTCTTCATGTTCCTGTAGGTCAATCATCACTACTGCTCCAATCTCTCTCTCTTCCTGTTCCTGTATGTCAATCATCACTACTGCTCCACTCTCTCTCTCTCTTCCTGTAAGTCAATCATCACTACTTCTCCACTCTCTCTTCCTGTTCCTGTATGTCAATCATCACTACTGCTCCACTCTCTCTCTCTTCCTGTAGGTCAATCATCACTACTGCTCCACTCTCTCTCTCTTCCTGTTCCTGTAGGTCAATCATCGCTACTGCTCCACTCTCTCTCTCTTCCTGTATGTCAATCATCACTACTGCTCCACTCTCTCTCTCTCTTCCTGTAGGTCAATCATCACTACTGCTCCACTCTCTCTCTCTTCCTGTAGGTCAATCATCACTACTGCTCCACTCTCTCTCTCTTCCTGTTCCTGTAGGTCAATCATCACTACTGCTCCACTCTCTCTCTCTTCCTGTATGTCAATCATCACTACTGCTCCACTCTCTCTCTCTCTTCCTGTAGGTCAATCTTCACTACTGCTCCACTCTCTCTCTCTTCATGTTCCTGTAAGTCAATCATCACTACTGCTCCACTCTCTCTCTCTTCCTGTAGGTCAATCATCACTACTGCTCCACTCTCTCTCTCTTCCTGTAGGTCAATCATCACTACTGCTCCACTCTCTCTCTCTTCCTGTAGGTCAATCATCACTACTACTCCACTCTCTCTCTCTTCCTGTTCCTGTATGTCAATCATCACTACTACTCCACTCCTTCTCTCTTCCTGTAGGTCATTCATCACTACTGCTCCACTCTCTCTCTCTTCCTGTTCCTGTAGGTCAATCATCACTACTACTCCACACTCTCTCTCTTCCTGTATGTCAATCATCACTACTGCTCCACTCTCTCTCTCTTCCTGCAGGTCAATCATCACTACTGATCCACTCTCTCTCTCTTCCTGTAGGTCAATCATCACTACTGCTCCACTCTCTCTTCAAGTTCCTGTATGTCAATCATCACTACTGCTCCACTCTCTCTCTCTTCCTGTTCCTGTATGTCAATCATCACTACTGCTCCACTCTCTCTCTCTTCCTGTAGGTCAATCTTCACTACTGCTCCACTCTCTCTCTCTTCCTGTAGGTCAATCTTCACTACTGATCCACTCTCTCTCTTCCTGTAGGTCAATCTTCACTACTGCTCCACTCTCTCTCTCTTCCTGTAGGTCAATCTTCACTACTGCTCCACTCTCTCTCTCTTCCTGTATGTCAATCATCACTACTACTCCACTCTCTCTCTCTTCCTGTATGTCAATCATCACTACTGCTCCACTCTCTCTCTCTTCATGTTCCTGTATGTCAATCATCACTACTGCTCCACTCTCTCTCTCTTCCTGTTCCTGTATGTCAATCTTCACTACTGCTCCACTCTCTCTCTCTCTTTATGTTCCTGTAGGTCAATCATCACTACTGCTCCACTCTAACTCTCTTCCTATATGTCAATCTTCACCACTGCTCCACTCACTCTCTCTTCATGTTCCTGTATGTCAATCTTCACTACTGCTCCACTCTCTCTCTCTTCCTGGAGGTCAATCATCACTCCTGCTCCACTCTCTCTCTCTTCCTGTAGGTCAATCATCACTACTACTCCACTCTCTCTCTATTCCTGTTCCTGTATGTCACTCATCACTACTACTCCACTCCCTCTCTCTTCCTGTAGGTCATTCATCACTACTGCTCCACTCACTCTCTCTTCATGTTCCTGTAGGTCAATCATCACTACTGCTCCACTCTCTCTCTCTTCATGTTCCTGTAGGTCAATCTTCACTACTGCTCCAATCTCTCTCTCTTCCTGTTCCTGTATGTCAATCATCACTACTGCTCCACTCTCTCTCTCTTCCTGTTCCTGTAGGTCAATCATCACTACTGCTCCACTCTCTCTCTCTTCCTGTATGTCAATCATCACTACTGCTCCACTCTCTCTCTCTCTTCCTGTAGGTCAATCATCACTACTGCTCCACTCTCTCTCTCTTCCTGTAGGTCAATCATCACTACTCCTCCACTCTCTCTCTCTTCCTGTAGGTCAATCATCACTACCTACTGCTCCACTCTCTCTCTCTTCCTGTAGGTCAATCATCATTACTGCTCCACTCTCTCTCTCTTCATGTTCCTGTAGGTCAATCATCACTACTGCTCCACTCTCTCTCTCTTCCTGGAGGTCAATCATCACTACTGCTCCACTCTCTCTCTCTTCCTGTAGGTCAATCATCACTACTGCTCCACTCTCTCTCTCTTCCTGGAGGTCAATCATCACTACTGCTCCACTCTCTCTCTCTTCCTGTAGGTCAATCATCACTACTGCTCCACTCTCTCTCTCTTCCTGTAGGTCAGTCATCACTACTGCTCCACTCTCTCTCTCTTCCTGTAGGTCAATCATCACTACTACTCCACTCTCTCTCTCTCTTCCTGTTCCTGTATGTCAATCATCACTACTACTCCACTCCTTCTCTCTTCCTGTAGGTCATTCATCACTACTGCTCCACTCTCTCTCTCTTCCTGTTCCTGTAGGTCAATCATCACTACTACTCCACTCTCTCTCTCTTCCTGTATGTCAATCATCACTACTGCTCCACTCTCTCTCTCTTCCTGTAGGTCAATCATCACTACTGATCCACTCTCTCTCTCTTCCTGTATGTCAATCATCACTACTACTCCACTCCTTCTCTCTTCCTGTAGGTCATTCATCACTACTGCTCCACTCTCTCTCTCTTCCTGTTCCTGTAGGTCAATCATCACTACTACTCCACTCTCTCTCTCTTCCTGTATGTCAATCATCACTACTGCTCCACTCTCTCTCTCTTCCTGTAGGTCAATCATCACTACTGATCCACTCTCTCTCTCTTCCTGTAGGTCAATCATCACTACTGCTCCACTCTCTCTTCAAGTTCCTGTATGTCAATCATCACTACTGCTCCACTCTCTCTCTCTTCCTGTTCCTGTATGTCAATCATCACTACTGCTCCACTCTCTCTCTCTTCCTGTATGTCAATCATCACTACTACTCCACTCTCTCTCTCTTCCTGTAGGTCAATCATCACTACTGCTCCACTCTCTCTCTCTTCCTGTAGGTCAATCATCACTACTACTCCACTCTCTCTCTCTTCCTGTTCCTGTATGTCACTCATCACTACTACTCCACTCCCTCTCTCTTCCTGTAGGTCATTCATCACTACTGCTCCACTCACTCTCTCTTCATGTTCCTGTAGGTCAATCATCACTACTGCTCCACTCTCTCTCTCTTCATGTTCCTGTAGGTCAATCTTCACTACTGCTCCAATCTCTCTCTCTTCCTGTTCCTGTATGTCAATCATCACTACTGCTCCACTCTCTCTCTCTTCCTGTTCCTGTAGGTCAATCATCACTACTGCTCCACTCTCTCTCTCTTCCTGTATGTCAATCATCACTACTGCTCCACTCTCTCTCTCTCTTCCTGTAGGTCAATCATCACTACTGCTCCACTCTCTCTCTCTTCCTGTAGGTCAATCATCACTACTCCTCCACTCTCTCTCTCTTCCTGTAGGTCAATCATCACTACCTACTGCTCCACTCTCTCTCTCTTCCTGTAGGTCAATCATCATTACTGCTCCACTCTCTCTCTCTTCATGTTCCTGTAGGTCAATCATCACTACTGCTCCACTCTCTCTCTCTTCCTGGAGGTCAATCATCACTACTGCTCCACTCTCTCTCTCTTCCTGTAGGTCAATCATCACTACTGCTCCACTCTCTCTCTCTTCCTGGAGGTCAATCATCACTACTGCTCCACTCTCTCTCTCTTCCTGTAGGTCAATCATCACTACTGCTCCACTCTCTCTCTCTTCCTGTAGGTCAGTCATCACTACTGCTCCACTCTCTCTCTCTTCCTGTAGGTCAATCATCACTACTACTCCACTCTCTCTCTCTTCCTGTTCCTGTATGTCAATCATCACTACTACTCCACTCCTTCTCTCTTCCTGTAGGTCATTCATCACTACTGCTCCACTCTCTCTCTCTTCCTGTTCCTGTAGGTCAATCATCACTACTACTCCACTCTCTCTCTCTTCCTGTATGTCAATCATCACTACTGCTCCACTCTCTCTCTCTTCCTGTAGGTCAATCATCACTACTGATCCACTCTCTCTCTCTTCCTGTAGGTCAATCATCACTACTGCTCCACTCTCTCTTCAAGTTCCTGTATGTCAATCATCACTACTGCTCCACTCTCTCTCTCTTCCTGTTCCTGTATGTCAATCATCACTACTGCTCCACTCTCTCTCTCTTCCTGTATGTCAATCATCACTACTACTCCACTCTCTCTCTCTTCCTGTAGGTCAATCTTCACTACTGCTCCACTCTCTCTCTCTTCCTGTAGGTCAATCTTCACTACTGCTCCACTCTCTCTCTTCCTGTAGATCAATCTTCACTACTGCTCCACTCTCTCTCTCTTCCTGTAGGTCAATCTTCACTACTGCTCCACTCTCTCTCTCTTCCTGTATGTCAATCATCACTACTACTCCACTCTCTCTCTCTTCCTGTATGTCAATCATCACTACTGCTCCACTCTCTCTCTCTTCATGTTCCTGTATGTCAATAATCACTACTGCTCCACTCTCTCTCTCTTCATGTTCCTGTAGGTCAATCATCACTACTGCTCCAATCTCTCTCTCTTCCTGTTCCTGTATGTCAATCATCACTACTGCTCCACTCTCTCTCTCTCTTCCTGTAAGTCAATCATCACTACTTCTCCACTCTCTCTTCCTGTTCCTGTATGTCAATCATCACTACTGCTCCACTCTCTCTCTCTTCCTGTAGGTCAATCATCACTACTGCTCCACTCTCTCTCTCTTCCTGTTCCTGTAGGTCAATCATCACTACTGCTCCACTCTCTCTCTCTTCCTGTATGTCAATCATCACTACTGCTCCACTCTCTCTCTCTCTTCCTGTAGGTCAATCATCACTACTGCTCCACTCTCTCTCTCTTCCTGTAGGTCAATCATCACTACTCCTCCACTCTCTCTCTCTTCCTGTAGGTCAATCATCACTACCTACTGCTCCACTCTCTCTCTCTTCCTGTAGGTCAATCATCATTACTGCTCCACTCTCTCTCTCTTCATGTTCCTGTAGGTCAATCATCACTACTGCTCCACTCTCTCTCTCTTCCTGGAGGTCAATCATCACTACTGCTCCACTCTCTCTCTCTTCCTGTAGGTCAATCATCACTACTGCTCCACTCTCTCTCTCTTCCTGTAGGTCAATCATCACTACTGCTCCACTCTCTCTCTCTTCCTGTAGGTCAATCATCACTACTACTCCACTCTCTCTCTCTTCCTGTTCCTGTATGTCAATCATCACTACTACTCCACTCCTTCTCTCTTCCTACAGGTCATTCATCACTACTGCTCCACTCTCTCTCTCTTCCTGTTCCTGTAGGTCAATCATCACTACTACTCCACACTCTCTCTCTTCCTGTATGTCAATCATCACTACTGCTCCACTCTCTCTCTCTTCCTGTTCCTGTAGGTCAATCATCACTACTACTCCACACTCTCTCTCTTCCTGTATGTCAATCATCACTACTGCTCCACTCTCTCTCTCTTCCTGTAGGTCAATCATCACTACTACTCCACTCTCTCTCTCTTCCTGTTCCTGTATGTCAATCATCACTACTACTCCACTCCTTCTCTCTTCCTGTAGGTCATTCATCACTACTGCTCCACTCTCTCTCTCTTCCTGTTCCTGTAGGTCAATCATCACTACTACTCCACACTCTCTCTCTTCCTGTATGTCAATCATCACTACTGCTCCACTCTCTCTCTCTTCCTGTAGGTCAATCATCACTACTGCTCCACTCTCTCTTCAAGTTCCTGTATGTCAATCATCACTACTGCTCCACTCTCTCTCTCTTCCTGTTCCTGTATGTCAATCATCACTACTGCTCCACTCTCTCTCTTCCTGTAGGTCAATCTTCACTACTGCTCCACTCTCTCTCTCTTCCTGTAGGTCAATCTTCACTACTGATCCACTCTCTCTCTTCCTGTAGGTCAATCATCACTACTGCTCCACTCTCTCTCTCTTCCTGTAGGTCAATCTTCACTACTGCTCCACTCTCTCTCTCTTCCTGTATGTCAATCATCACTACTACTCCACTCTCTCTCTCTTCCTGTATGTCAATCATCACTACTGCTCCACTCTCTCTCTCTTCATGTTCCTGTATGTCAATCAGCACTACTGCTCCACTCTCTCTCTCTTCCTGTTCCTGTATGTCAATCTTCACTACTGCTCCACTCTCTCTCTCTCTTCATGTTCCTGTAGGTCAATCATCACTACTGCTCCACTCTAACTCTCTTCCTGTATGTCAATCTTCACCACTGCTCCACTCACTCTCTCTTCATGTTCCTGTATGTCAATCTTCACTACTGCTCCACTCTCTCTCTCTTCCTGGAGGTCAATCATCACTACTGCTCCACTCTCTCTCTCTTCCTGTAGGTCAATCATCACTACTGCTCCACTCTCTCTCTCTTCCTGTAGGTCAATCATCACTACTACTCCACTCTCTCTCTTCCTGTTCCTGTATGTCAATCATCACTACTACTCCACTCCCTCTCTCTTCCTGTAGGTCATTCATCACTACTGCTCCACTCTCTCTCTCTTCCTGTTCCTGTAGGTCAATCATCACTACTACTCCACTCTCTCTCTCTTCCTGTATGTCAATCATCACTACTGCTCCACTCTCTCTCTCTTCCTGTAGGTCAATCATCACTACTGATCCACTCTCTCTCTCTTCCTGTAGGTCAATCATCACTACTGATCCACTCTCTCTCTCTTCCTGTAGGTCAATCATCACTACTACTCCACTCTCTCTCTCTTCCTGTAGGTCAATCATCACTACTGCTCCACTCTCTCTTCAAGTTCCTGTATGTCAATCATCACTACTGCTCCACTCTCTCTCTCTTCCTGTTCCTGTATGTCAATCATCACTACTGCTCCACTCTCTCTCTCTTCCTGTTCCTGTATGTCAATCATCACCACTACTCCACTCTCTCTCTCTTCCTGTTCCTGTATGTCAATCATCACTACTGCTCCACTCTCTCTCTCTTCCTGTAGGTCAATCATCACTACTGATCCACTCTCTCTCTCTTCCTGTAGGTCAATCATCACTACTACTCCACTCTCTCTCTCTTCCTGTAGGTCAATCATCACTACTGCTCCACTCTCTCTTCAAGTTCCTGTATGTCAATCATCACTACTGCTCCACTCTCTCTCTCTCTTCCTGTTCCTGTATGTCAATCATCACTACTACTCCACTCTCTCTCTCTTCAAGTTCCTGTATGTCAATCATCACTACTGCTCCACTCTCTCTCTCTTCCTGTTCCTGTATGTCAATCATCACTACTACTCCACTCTCTCTCTCTTCCTGTTCCTGTATGTCAATCATCACTACTGCTCCACTCTCTCTCTCTTCCTGTTCCTGTAGGTCAATCATCACTACTGCTCCACTCTCTCTCTCTTCCTGTTCCTGTATGTCAATCATCACTACTGCTCCACTCTCTCTCTCTTCCTGTTCCTGTAGGTCAATCATCACTACTGCTCCACTCTCTCTCTCTTCCTGTTCCTGTATGTCAATCATCACTACTACTCCACTCTCTCTCTCTTCAAGTTCCTGTATGTCAATCATCACTACTGCTCCACTCTCTCTCTCTTCATGTTCCTGTATGTCAATCATCACTACTACTCCACTCTCTCTCTCTTCCTGTATGTCAATCATCACTACTGCTCCACTCTCTCTCTCTTCCTGTATGTCAATCATCATTACTGCTCCACTCTCTCTTCATGTTCCTGTATGTCAATCTTCACTACTGCTCCACTCTCTCTCTCTTCCTGTATGTCAATCATCACTACTGCTCCACTCTCTCTCTCTTCCTGTATGTCAATCTTCACTACTGCTCCACTCTCTCTCTCTTCATGTTCCTGTATGTCAATCATCACTACTGCTCCACTCTCTCTCTCTTCCTGTAGGTCAATCATCACTACTGCTCCACTCTCTCTCTCTTCCTGTAGGTCAATCATCACTACTGCTCCACTCTCTCTCTCTTCCTGTAGGTCAATCATCACTACTGCTCCACTCTCTCTCTCTTCCTGTAGGTCAATCATCACTACTGCTCCACTCTCTCTCTCTCTTCCTGTAGGTCAATCATCACTACTGCTCCACTCTCTCTCTCTTCCTGTAGGTCAATCATCACTACTGCTCCACTCTCTCTCTCTTCCTGTAGGTCAATCATCACTACCTACTGCTCCACTCTCTCTCTCTTCCTGGAGGTCCTTCATCACTACTGCTCCACTCTCTCTCTCTCTTCCTGTAGGTCAATCATCACTACTTCTCCACTCTCTCTCTCTTCCTGTAGGTCAATCATCACTACCTACTGCTCCACTCTCTCTCTCTTCCTGGAGGTCCTTCATCACTACTACTCCACTCTCTCTCTCTTCCTGTTCCTGTATGTCAATCATCACTACTGCTCCACTCTCTCTCTCTTCCTGTATGTCAATCATCACTACTGCTCCACTCTCTCTCTCTTCCTGTTCCTGTATGTCAATCATCACTACTACTCCACTCCCTCTCTCTTCCTGTATGTCAATCTTCACTACTGCTCCACTCTCTCTCTCTTCCTGTATGTCAATCATCACTACTGCTCCACTCTCTCTCTCTTCCTGTTCCTGTATGTCAATCATCACTACTGCTCCACTCTCTCTCTCTTCCTGTTCCTGTATGTCAATCATCACTACTACTCCACTCTCTCTCTCTTCATGTTCCTGTATGTCAATCATCACTACTGCTCCACTCTCTCTCTCTTCCTGTATGTCAATCATCACTACTGCTCCACTCTCTCTCTCTTCCTGTTCCTGTAGGTCAATCATCACTACTACTCCACTCCCCCTCTCTTCCTGTATGTCAATCATCACTACTACTCCACTCCCCCTCTCTTCCTGTAGGTCAATCATCACTACTGCTCCACTCCAGAAGAAACTGTTGAGAAATGTTGCACTGATTTGAAGGTAGTTTCTGAGCATCATTGTCAGCATCAAGGCCCTGGGGTCAGGGTTATGATTCCATATGCGGTCGTATAAGTGACTGTCTGATAGATAGATGGCTTCTCAAACTTGGCAGTGTGATCACTAATGATCATCAAATAGTAAATGAGGCCTTTACCTTTCCGGTTGAGACAGTGACCTGGTGAGACAGTGAACTGGTGAGACTGACCCTGTGCGACAGTGACCCGGTGCGACAGTGACCCGGTGCGACAGTAACCCGGTGCGACAGTGACCGGGTGAGACAGTGACCCGGTGAGACAGTGACCCGGTGAGACAGTGACCCGGTGAGACAGTGACCCGGTGAGATAGTGACCCGGTGAGACAGTGACCCGGTGAGACTTGGGGACTGCCCCTGGTAAGTGGTGGCACTCGTGTCGCTCCGCTCCGGGCCAGCCAGCGTGTCGCTCCGCTCCGGGCCAGCCAGCGTGTCGCTCCGCTCCGGGCCAGCCAGCGTGTCGCTCCGCTCCGGGCCAGCCAGCGTGTCGCTCCGCTCCGGGCCAGCCAGCGTGTCGCTCCACTCCGGGCCACACTTTAAAAGCCCTGGCCTTCTAAACAAAGTTTAGCACAACAGTCTCTTCCATTAATCTGCCTTAATTAGTCTCTTCCATTACTCTGCCTTAATTAGTCTCTTTCATTACACTGCCTTAATTAGTCTCTTCCGTTACACTGCCTTAATTAGTCTCGTCCGCTACTCTGCCTTAATTAGTCTCGTCCAATACTCTGCCTTAATTAGTCTCGTCCATTACTCTGCCTTAATTAGTCTCCTCCATTACTCTGCCTTAATTAGTCTCCTCCATTACTGTGCCTTAATTGGTCTCGTCCATTACTCTGCCTTAATTGGTCTCTTCCATTACTCTGCCTTAATTGAGAAGCTCTTCCCTACGGTCCCTGTCCCTGATAAGCATGCTGCCACACAACGTCCCCAGACATCTGACAGAGACTGGGAGGCAAGCAGGAGGAAACTGGAGGGGGTTGAGAAGGGCGCTGTAGATTTGAAAGACTGACGAAGAGTGAGGGAGTCTTTGCGTGTCAGTGTGTTCGTGTGTGTGTTGTATGAGTGTGTTGCAACTGGGTCAGTGTTTTGACTGAAGAGAGATGTGAAATACAGTAGGGACGTGCTCAGTGTTTTGACTGAAGAGAGATGTGACATACAGTAGGGACGTGCTCAGTGTTTTGACTGAAGAGAGATGTGAAATACAGTAGGGACATGCTCCGTGTTTTGACTGGAGAGAGATGTGAAATACAGTAGGGACGTGCTCAGTGTTTTGACTGGAGAGAGATGTGAAATACAGTAGGGACATGCTCCGTGTTTTGACTGGAGAGAGATGTGAAATACAGTAGGGACATGCTCCGTGTTTTGACTGGAGAGAGATGTGAAATACAGTAGGGACGTGCTCAGTGTTTTGACTGGAGAGAGATGTGACATACAGTAGGTACATGCTCAGTGTTTTGACAGGGGGAGATGTGACTTACAGTCGAGACATGATCTACTCTCCTCTCTAGAGAAACCTCTCGAGCTACACCCATCAAATCCATAACCACCCCTGCAGGGTAGCCATGATGCCCAGCGATAGCTCTTCTCCCGACTGTGGTCTGTTCCCTGATATTCCTCATGTATCTCTAACCATTCCACCTCTATTCTCCTTGTTAAAGAATCATCTGCAGCTCTGCTTATTTGAGCCCGTCTTCTCAGACCCATTGAGGAGCTGTTGTCAGGTGCTGTCACTGCAAAGCCTTTCTCCACGTCAGTCAGGGCACAGGAGTTCTGAGTGTTCTCCACCATGTCGCCGGGATAGGACAGCCTGCCTGGTTTCTCCACCATGTCGCCGGGTTAGGACAGCCTGCCTGGTTTCTCCACCATGTCGCCGGGTTAGGACAGCCTGCCTGGTTTCTCCACCATGTCGCCGGGTTAGGACAGCCTGCCTGGTTTCTCCACCATGTCGCCGGGTTAGGACAGCCTGCCTGGTTTCTCCACCATGTCGCCGGGTTAGGACAGCCTGCCTGGTTTCTCCACCATGTCGCCGGGTTAGGACAGCCTGCCTGGTTTCTCCACCATGTCGCCGGGTTAGGACAGCCTGCCTGGTTTCTCCACCATGTCGCCGGGTTAGGACAGCCTGCCTGGTTTCTCCACCATGTCGCCGGGTTAGGACAGCCTGCCTGGTTTCTCCACCATGACGCCGGGATAGGAGAGCCTGCCTGGTTTGTCCACCATGTCGCCGGGTTAGGAGAGCCTGCCTGGTTTGTCCACCATGTCGCCGGGTTAGGACAGCCTGCCTGGTTTCTCCACCATGTCGCCGGGTTAGGACAGCCTGCCTGGTTTGTCCACCATGTCGCCGGGATACGGCAGCCTGCCTGGTTTCTCCCCGACTTGTCCCCGACTTGTCTCGCTCTCCCTTTCCCTCTCCCTCCCCAGCGGAAGGGATAGCCTTACTCCCCAAGGTTATTGTAGTTGGACACCAACCCATGGGGCGCTGTCTGGGAGAGCAGGCTTTCTATTCAAGGTTTGGCCCGTAGTTGATTTTTCCTTTGGACGACAGACAGGTGAATTTCATCCGTGGTATGTATGCACAGCCGGTTGGATGGCGTACACCAGCTAAGGTGCGGCTAGAGGCTGCTGGCGCTTAGCCAGTAGAAATGTTTGCTGAAATAATGATGTTGGCCTGTATCTACCTCACAACCCCTTTCATGGTGTACCAGCTTTTGATTGGCTAAGGCGAGATATGAACATAGGCCACACATGGGACATTTCTGTCCATTCATGTGTTTGTAAGTGGTGGTGTGCTCATCCAAAGACAAGGGTACCACCAAAGGCTCATGAATCCTATATGAAAAACTGTGACTTACAAGGGAAGGAGCCATGAAGGAACAGAACCGTGGAAGCCTGGTAATTTGTCTCTATGGTAGAGTAGCTGCTGCAGCAGTGGTGCACGGACTTCACTGGGCTTTCTTTCGCTGCGCTACAATGATGGCTAAACCACACTTACATCCACCTAGGTAAGAGAATTACACAGTAACCACCAATCCTTATTCGGCAATCTCTTCTCAACAATGGTAGAAATGTATTATTTAAATTGAGAGGGTTATTTAGTAAATAACTGTCAGTAGATTCTGATCCTAGAGCAGTGTGTCAGTGATAAGTAATGCATATGTAGATTAGTGGGAGTGATAGGATCTGACTCCAGACCTGCTACTTTGGATGGATCTAATGCATGGAGAGCACTGATCAGTCTATGTGTGGTAAAGTGAAATGAACCACAATAACTTCGTGGCCGAGTTAACTCCCACATCCTCCCGTCACACACACCCATGTCCCAGGATCTCCTAAAGCCCATGTTCAAGATGTGAGAGAGAGAGAGATTCCACTCTTCCTGCCTCCCTCTGTCAGCCCATTCTACCTGACTCATCAAATAAAAAAATGCATCAGTTAGTCCTCAGACAAAGATATATACACCATAATCAATGGGGCATTGATCTTCTGAGCCTGTGTAAATAAAACCCCTGGTCTGAGTTCCATGTAATGTGCATCTTTCTCCATTTTCTAGCTCATTACTGAGAGCTACAATAACAAGAAGCTAGAGAGGTAATTACTGCAGGGCTGGAGAAAAAAAACAGCCAGGAAATGAACTAGTGGGGGTCTTATGGAGAAGTGTGTGTTTGTGGATGAGTGTAGGTGTATACAGAAGTATGTGGATACCCCTTCAAATTAATGGATTCGGCTATTTCAGCCACACCCGTTGCTGACAGGTGTATAAAATCGAGCACACAACCATGCAATCTCCATAGACAAATATTGGCAGTACAATGGCCTTACTGAAGAGTTCAGTGACCTTCAACCTGGCACTGTCAAAGGATGCCACCTTTCCATCAAGTTAGTTTGTCAAATTTCTGCGCTGCTAGAGCTGCCCCGGTCAACTGTAAGTGCTTTTATTGTGACATTGGAAACATCTAGGAGCAACAACAGCTCAGCCGGGAAGTGGTAGGCCACACAAGCTTTCAGAGTGGGACCACTAAGTGGTAAAGCACGTAAAAGCACGTAGTGCATAAAAAGTCATCTGTTTTTGGTTGCAACACTCACTACCGACTTCCAAACTGCCTCTGGAAGCAACGTACTCACAAGAACTGTTCGTTGGGAGCTTCATGAAATGGGTTTCCATGGCCGAGCAGCCTCACACAAGCCTAAGATCACCATGTGCAATGCCAAGCGTCGGCTGGAGTAGGGTAAAGCTCGCCCGCCATTGGACTCTGGAGCAGTGGAAACGCGTTCTCTGGAGTGATGAATCACGCTTCACCATCTGGCAGTCTGACGGACGAATCTGGGTTTGGCGGATGCCAGGAGAACACTACCTGTCCCAATACATAGTGCCAACTGTAAAGTTTGGTGGAGGTGGAATAATGGTCTGGGGCTGTTTTTCATGGTTCAGGCTCCTTAGTTCCAGTGAAGTGAAATCTTAACGTTACAGCATACAATGACATTCTAGACGATTCTGTGCTTCCAACATAGTGGAAACAGTTTGGGGAAGGCCCTTTCCTGTTTCATCATGACAATGACCCCGTGCACAAAGCGAGGTCCATATAGAAATGGTTTGTCGAGATCTGTGTGGAAGAACTTGACTGGCCTGCATAGAGCCCTGACCTAAACCCCATCGAACACCTTTGGGATGAATTGGAACGCAGACTGTGAAGCCAGGACTAATCGCCCAACATCGGTGCCCGGAAGAATGCTGCGGGGACTTGCTTCCAGTGTTCCAACATCTAGTGGAAAGCCTTCCCAGAAGAGTCAAGGCTGTTATAGCAGCAAAGAGGGATCCAACTCCATATTAATACTATGTTTTTGGAGATGTTTGAGAAGCAGGTGTCCACGTACTTTAGTTTACTTGTTTGTGGTTATCTCTGCTTGTGTTTATTTATGTGTGCACCCATGTTTCCACGTGTGTGTGTGTGCACTAGCACATTGTGTTATTAGTGCGGTCACTTGCCCGCCCACCCGTCTGCGTGTGTGTGTGCTGTATTGGCGGCTGTGGGGATAAGCAGGGTAGGTCAGAGCGGGCTAATGAAGTTGTAAGAGGCGTGTTAGAAGCCAGCTGATGGGAGGCCCTGCCAGGCAGCCAATAGAGAGCCAGGGAGCGGAGCCGGGAGCGGCGTCTGTGATCAGCGGGGCATGATGGGAGAGACCTCCCTGAACATGCAGCACTGAAGCCCTTCTGCACACGCGCACGCACACACATACACAGAGAGAGCCTCACATCAAAGGAGAGCCCCACTAAAATTTCAGCAATTAGAGCCTCACCATCTCCACAGCGCCACAAGGACCAGAGGAGAGCAGAAAGAGAAAAGAGAGGCAGAGATACGGAGGGAAAGAGAGGGAGAGATACGGAGGGAAAGAGAGGGAGAGATAATGAGGCAAAGAGAGGGAGAGATGAGGATGGAAAGAGAGGCAGAGGGAGAGATAAGGAGGGAAAGATAGGGAGAGATAAGGAGGGAGGGAAAGAGAGGCAGAGGGAGAGAAGGAGGGAAAGAGAGAGAGAGATAAGGAGGGAAAGAGAGAGAGAGATAAGGAGGGAAAGAGAGGCAGAGATAAGGAGGGAGAGGCAGAGATAAGGAGGGAAAGAGAGGTAGCAGTGGCATTTTTTTTTCATCCACTTAACCCTCTCTGTCCCTCTCTTCATCACTCTTGCTGTGCTCTTTGCGACCCCTCCCGTTCTCTCCCTCTCTTCTTTCTATTTTTCCCTCCTCCCTTTTCTGTGTATAGCGTTCTGTTAGTTAAGATATCTCATTAAAACGCTCTTTCAGGGCTGTTGTTTGCCTCCAGTGTGTTCGCTAGCTGCTTTCTGCTCAGCTCAGCCCAGGGTTGAGGTGGGTTTGAAATTCAAGAGTGGTGCAGTGAGACTGCAGTAACGTAGCGTTATGACTATAACTACTGTTCCTTGAAGGAGGGAAACGAGGTACGGGGGGTGAGGAGGGAGTCGCACCCTTGTGACTTTGGTTCAAGGATCTACAATTACGCATGACAAGCCCAATAAAATCCTTGCCTTGCTGGAAGCCCCACTTTCCACAGTTGATTAGTGTGGGTGTAACGGTCGTTGTTGGAAGGATGGTCGGACCAAGATGCAGCGTGGGGTAGGTTCATCATTTTTATTTATGATAACCGACACAAAACAAGAAAGAGTAACAAACGAAACGCACAGCTTTGTAGGGCTAAAAAGCAACAATACAAAATCATGATTCCACACACAACAGGTGGAAAAGGCTGCCTAAATATGATCCCCAATTAGAGACAACGATAGACAGCTGTTTCTGATTGGGAACCATACCAGGCCAACATAGAAAAGAAAAAACTTGACTACACACCCTAGTCACACCCTGGCCTAACCAAAAGAGAGAAGGTTCTCTAAGGTCAGGGCGTGGCAGTGGGGCTCGTATTAATTCCTTTATTCCTCGTCACTGAGGCAGGAACGGGCGGCGCAGGGCCAAACAGGTGTTGTACCTCCTGATGAAGGCAATTCATGCCGAAACGTAAGCCATTTGTTTACTTGTCCCGTCAATAAATCTATCAGATTTACGTAGCAACCATATGCTCCTTTTTCTTCATTCTCCCAGAAAGCCACCAGTTGAACTATTCTGGGGGTAAGGAATGTTTTTTTGGCATATTCAAGTCCCTCAGTCGAGTAGCTGATTTCCCCTTTTTCGTTTAAGCTGAGCTGTAGCGTGTTTGGGTATACCTTCTTTTCAGGTGTTGTACGTTGTTTCCCTTCTTCAGGGAACAGTCATTATAGTCATAATGCTACATTACCTTTCAGTCAGTCAACTTCGGTACAACATACTAAAATATACAAATATATAGAAATATAATCACTCCCAAACTGACCCCAACGGATACTAAATGAAAACGGGACATGGCAGACCGCACAGACCTGACCCTTCCAGATGTGTCAGTCTAGTTATTGCGTACACGTCGTGCTGCCGAAGGACTTTCCCCTGTCCCAGCGGTAAGCACACTGTGGGCTACACTGGGTCCAGTGACATCCAAGAGATAAAACCTGACAAAAGTGTGTGGTGATGCCCGACTCACCTCAGCACATATATCTCCTATAGTCAACACTTTAAACAATACCCAAGAAGCTGTCAGACCCCTAGTGGAGTGGGTGCGTACACCACTAGGTAAACCTTGCCCCTTGCTGCTATATGCCTCGTGGTGCTGCAAGCTGGATTAGCAAAACAGAGAAAAAGCTGGTCACATAACCGAATAACCAGGGTCCGTTCAATGTACGTGCGTAAAGCTCTCACCGGACACATGGCATGTAACCTCTGCACTTCAGAAGGGAAAAGGGAAATAGCTAAGGACCTCTAGGACATAGCCATGACATTCTGGACGATGGTCACATTTGGACGCAACGTCACCTTAGAAATGCACGGGGCAAACTGAGTACAGGAAGGGTGTACGGAAAAGCGTGGAGGTCCCCAACACGTTTAGCCGAGGCCAAAGCCATGAGAAGGGAGGTTTTGTATGAGAGGATCTTCAGATCCAAAGAGTCCAGAGGCCAAAAGGGGCCACACACAGTGTCTCCTAAACCAGCGGTAAGTCTCATGTGCAATAAGTTTAGAGACAACGTAGACCTTTCAGGAACCGCACAACAATGGCACCTAGTGAGGCTCCATGACACGCTGAGAATGGAGAGTGTGAAGAATGCCCGGCCCTGCTGGACAAGCTCCTGTAGAAACAGGATGTCCCTTACAGAGCACTGGAAATGAACAAGTCCATTATCTTGGCACCAAAGCTCAAACGCTTTCCACTTAAACGCATACAGCCCAGAGCTTCTGTTTCCACGTTCCCAACAGCGCACTCGGGTCCCTCATCAAGAAAAATAGACGACACAGAGTTTTCTCGCAATGTGTAAGGATCTTTGTCGGCCCTGCCGATAAAAAATCTGCACCCGAGTTGAGGCAACCGGGGACATGCGTCGCCCAAAGTGAGAGCATGAGTGCACTGCACCCCAGCAATAGGGAGCAAGCCAAGCTTAGGAGGCAGAGAGACCGTCTCTCCCCATCTGTTGATGCATGCCACCACTGGAATATTGTTGTTTCTGACCAGGACAAGCCAGCCTAGACAAAAGCAGGGTGTAGTGCCTGAGCACCAGTTATACTGTTAGGAGCTCCGGGTAATTGATATACACTATGTACACCAGCCGAAATTTGGCTAAGCAGAACTGGAACCTAGACACCTTCCATAGGGATAGAAAAGTGCGATACATTAGTGAGTCTTGCTCGAGACCCAGAAACGGAATGCACTTAGATGGAGTCTGACAGCTCTTTTTCGGGTTTCTTATGAAGCCTAGAGTCACTAACACTGCTTGTTTCTTCAACTCTGCTGCCACCAGCCAAATCGGATGTAATTCTAAGTTTGTTGACTCTGAGGTGCTTGTTGAAGGCACGTAGGTCTAGAATGGAATCCAAAGTACATTTTGGGAGAAAGGAAATACCGGCTGTACCAACCATCCTGGATATTCGACATAGGAACCACTCCGATTGCTTGCTTCTGGAAACGGGAGGATAATTCCTCCCTCAAAATGGACGCTGAAGACTTGGGAGCAGCCAACGTAATGACGCTGCAGAAGCGGGGGGTGGGCACAACAAATTGTAGCCTGTACCCTGAGGTCACTGTTCACATGATCCAGGGCGACTCTGCGCATGTGCGTCGTTGGTCAGATTAGACAGGCAGCCTCCCTTGAAAAGCCATCTGAAGGGGCGGGACCCTGTGGATTAGGAGAGAACTCACATGCGGGAGACACAACACTTTTGACACCTGTGAACAATGTGGAATTTGGGGTTGAAAAAACAATGTTTATGTGCCAAGGTATGCCTAAAGACCGGCCCACTCTGTGTATAAGGGCTCCGGAGATCAGTGACCTACTCTGATTTGGCAGTGTTCCCTGGGGGTACTTTTGTCACAACGATCCTCACTGGGTTTGGGCGGTAAGATACATTCCAGTAACCAGCTGGCAACCAGCGATGGATTGCAGGCATTAACATTTTTTATTATGAAGGTTATCCTACCAACCAGTCATAGGTACTGGCTCCCTTGTGGACAGAGAGTGAATTGCCCAAATCATTACTTCCACCCTGGGGAGATTAATATACCCCTTGAACCCTGTGAACACCATGGAATGAGGGGTACCAGAGGGGCATCAAACATAGACAAGCTTCCAGCACACATTGTGCTTCCATGAGACTGCATAACCTGCATGAAGCCTCGGGACATCCAATGACATGTGCTTTTTTCATCAACCAATGGGAGGCGGAAGCACAAGAAACTCATTTAACAACATCAACAAACAAAAAATATTAGAAATTAACAGTAAACATTGCAATCAAAAGGTAAGAAAATAGACTTCAAGTGATTTGTGTTATATTATTAGCTATGTACAGTGGTTTAGTGATGTGCGAATAGTTGTAGTATGGATAGTGCGGCAAGATAAATCAACAGATACATTTTGGTGATATTTACAATGTTGTTTGTGCTCCAATGGTTGCACGTTTCTCATGGCAATGGGCCACAAATCTTGCTGCTGTGACTACACATTGCGGTATTTCACCTAACAGATATGGGAGTTTATCAATGTTTTCAAAGTCTTTATGGGTCTGTGTGATCTGTGGGAAATATGTGTCTCTAATATGGTCATACATTGGGCAGGAGGTTAGAAAGTACAGATCAGTTTCCACCTCTTTTTGTGAGCAGAGTGCACATAGCCTGTCTTCTCTTGAGAGCCAGGTCTGCCTACGTCGACCTCCGTCAATAGCAAGAGTCTGTACATAGTCAAGGATTTTCTTAATTTTGGGTCACTCACAGTGGTCAGGTATTCTGCCACTCTGTACTCTCTGTTTAGGACCAGATATCTTTCCAATTTGCTCAGTTTTTTGGTTGATTCTTTCCAGTGTTAGTGTGTCAAATAATTATATTTTAAATTTCTCATAATTTGGTTGGGTCTAATTGTGTTTCTGTCCTGGGGCTCTGTGAGGTCTGTTTGTGAACAGAGCCCCAGAACTAGCTGGCTGAGTGCGGGGACCCTTCTCTAGGTTCATCACTCTGTAGGTGAGGGCTTTGTGGTATAATGTGTGGGCATCACTTCTTTTTAGGTGGTTTTGGAATTGAACAGCTCTTTAATGGATTTTGATAACTAGCCGGTGTAGTCCTACTTCTGCTCTGTGTGCATTGTGTTGGGTTTTGCATTGTACACAGTATATATTTTCAGAATTCTGCATGCAGTCTCAATTGGGTGTTTGTCCCATTTTGTGAATACTTGGTTGGTGATTGGACCCCGACTTCACAACAATAGAGGGCAATGGGTTGTAGAACTGATTTAATTATTTTTTGCCAGTTCCTAATTGGGATGTCGAGGTTTAAGTTCCTTTTGATGGCATAGAAGGTCCTTCTTACCTTCTCTCTTAGATTGTTCACAGCGTTGTGGAAGATACTTGTGTTGTTGATGTTTAGGCCGAGGTAGATATAATTTTTTGTGTGCTATAGGGCAGCGATGTCTAGATATAATTTGTATTTGCCGTCCTGGCAACTGGACCTTTTTTGGAACACCATTATTTTTGTCTTACTAAGATTCAATGTCAGGGCCAAAGTCTGACAGCATCTGTGCAGAAGATCTAGGTGCTGCTGTAGGCCCTCCTTGGTTGGGGACAAAAGCACCAGATCATCAGCAAACAGTAGACATTTGACTTCAGATTCCTGTAGGGTGAGGTTGAGTGCTGCAGACTGTTATAGTCACCTCGCCAATTCATTGATATACACTGAGTATACCAAACATTAGGAACACCTTCCTAATATTGAGTTGCACCCCCCACCCTTTTATCCTCAGATCAGCCACATTATGTTGGGCATGGACTCTACAAGGTGGTGAAAGTAGGGATGCTGGCCCATGTTGCCTACAGTGCTTCCCACAGTTGTATGAAGTTGGCTGGATGTCCTTTTGGTGGTGGACCACTCTTGATACACACGTGAAACTGTTGAGCATGAAAACCCCAGCAGCGTTGCAGTTCTTGACACAAACAGGTGCGCCTGGCACCTACTACTGTACCCCGTTCAAAAGCACTTAAATATTTTATCTTGCCCATTTACTTTCTGAATAGCACACATACACAATCAAATCAAATCACATGTATTTATATAGCCCTTCTTACATCAGATGATATCTCAAAGTGCTGTACAGAAACCCAGCCTAAAACCCTAAACAGCAAGCAATACAGGTGTAGAAGGGTGTAGAAGGGCAATGCACGGTAGCTAGGAAAAACTCCCTAGAAAGGCCCAAACCTAGGAAGAAACCTAGAGAGGAACCAGGCTATGAGGAGTGGCCAGTCCTCTTCTGGCTGTGCCGGGTGGAGATTATAACAGAACATGGCCAAGATGTTCAAATGGGGGGCTTCTTAAAGAAAAACTAACAGGTCTGTGAGAGCTGGAATTCTTACTGGTTGGTAGGTGATCAAATGCTTATGTCATGCAATAAAATGCAAATTAATTACTTAAAAATCATACAATGTGATTTTTTTGCAGTGATTTTTTTGATTCCGTCTCTCACAGTTGAAGTGTACCTATGATAAAAATTACAGCCCTCTACATGCTTTGTAAGTAGGAAAACCTGCAAAATCGTCAGTGTATCAAATACTTTTGATACCACTGTATATGTTGAAGAGGGTGGGGCTCAAGCTGCATCCCTGTCTCACCCCACGGTCCTGAGGAAATAAATATGTGTGTTCATTATCAATTTTAACCACACACTTGTGCACATTGATTTTGTAATGTAATATGTTTTTCTCCCAACACCTATTTATATCAATTTGTGTAGCAGACCCTCTTCCCAAATTGAAATCAACAACGCATGAAAATATTTTACTTTTGTTTTGGTTTGTTTGTTTGTAAATAAGAGTGTGCAGAGTGTATACATGGTCTGTCGTACAATATTCTGGGAAGAAGCCAATTTTACATTTGCTCAGGACATTGTTTTCATTGAGGAAATGTTGGAGTCTGCTGTTGATGATACTGCAGAGGATGTTTCTGAGATTACATTTACATTACATTTAAGTCATTTAGCAGACGCTCTTATCCAGAGCGACTTACAAATTGGTGCATTCACCTTATGACATCCAGTGGAACAGCCACTTTACAATAGTGCATCAGATCTTTTAAGGGGGGGGGGGGGGGGGCAGAAGGATTGCTTTATCCTAGGTATTCCTTGAAGAGGTGGGGTTTCAGGTGTCTCCGGAAGGTGGTGATTGACTCCGCTGTCCTGGCGTCGTGAGGGAGTTTGTTCCACCATTGGGGGGCCAGAGCAGCGAACAGTTTTGACTGGGCTGAGCGGGAACTGTACTTCCTCAGTGGTAGGGAGGCGAGCAGGCCAGAGGTGGATGAACGCAGTGCCCTTGTTTGGGTGTAGGGCCTGATCAGAGCCTGAAGGTACTGAGGTGCCGTTCCCCTCACAGCTCCGTAGGCAAGCACCATGGTCTTGTAGCGGATGCGAGCTTCAACTGGAAGCCAGTGGAGAGAGCGGAGGAGCGGGGTGACGTGAGAGAACTTGGGAAGGTTGAACACCAGACGGGCTGCGGCGTTCTGGATGAGTTGTAGGGGTTTAATGGCACAGGCAGGGAGCCCAGCCAGCAGCGAGTTGCAGTAATCCAGACGGGAGATGACAAGTGCCTGGATTAGGACCTGCGCCGCTTCCTGTGTGAGGCAGGGTCGTACTCTGCGGATGTTGTAGAGCATGAACCTACAGGAACGGGCCACCGCCTTGATGTTGGTGGAGAACGACAGGGTGTTGTCCAGGATCACGCCAAGGTTCTTAGCGCTCTGGGAGGAGGACACAATGGAGTTGTCAACCGTGATGGCGAGATCATGGAACGGACAGTCCTTCCCCGGGAGGAAGAGCAGCTCCGTCTTGCCGAGGTTCAGCTTGAGGTGGTGATCCGTCATCCACACTGATATGTCTGCCAGACATGCAGAGATGCGATTCGCCACCTGGTCATCAGAAGGGGGAAAGGAGAAGATTAATTGTGTGTCGTCTGCATAGCAATGATAGGAGAGACCATGTGAGGTTATGACAGAGCCAAGTGACTTGGTGTATAGCGAGAATAGGAGAGGGCCTAGAACAGAGCCCTGGGGGACACCAGTGGTGAGAGCGCGTGGTGAGGAGACAGATTCTCGCCACGCCACCTGGTAGGAGCGACCTGTCAGGTAGGACGCAATCCAAGCGTGGGCCGCGCCGGAGATGCCCAACTCGGAGAGGGTGGAGAGGAGGATCTGATGGTTCACAGTATCGAAGGCAGCCGATAGGTCTAGAAGGATGAGAGCAGAGGAGAGAGAGTTAGCTTTAGCAGTGCGGAGCGCCTCCGTGATACAGAGAAGAGCAGTCTCAGTTGAGTGACTAGTCTTGAAACCTGACTGATTTGGATCAAGAAGGTCATTCTGAGAGAGATAGCAGGAGAGCTGGCCAAGGACGGCACGTTCAAGAGTTTTGGAGAGAAAAGAAAGAAGGGATACTGGTCTGTAGTTGTTGACATCGGAGGGATCGAGTGTAGGTTTTTTCAGAAGGGGTGCAACTCTCGCTCTCTTGAAGACGGAAGGGACGTAGCCAGCGGTCAAGGATGAGTTGATGAGCGAGGTGAGGTAAGGTAGAAGGTCTCCGGAAATGGTCTGGAGAAGAGAGGAGGGGATAGGGTCAAGCGGGCAGGTTGTTGGGCGGCCGGCCGTCACAAGACGCGAGATTTCATCTGGAGAGAGAGGGGAGAAAGAGGTCAAAGCACAGGGTTGGGCAGTGTGAGCAGAACCAGCGGTGTCGTTTGACTTAGCGAACGAGGATCGGATGTCGTCGACCTTCTTTTCAAAATGGTTGACGAAGTCGTCTGCAGAGAGGGATGAGGGGGGGGGGAGGGGGAGGAGGATTCAGGAGGGAGGAGAAGGTGGCAAAGAGCTTCCTAGGGTTAGAGGCAGATGCTTGGAATTTAGAGTGGTAGAAAGTGGCTTTAGCAGCAGAGACAGAAGAGGAAAATGTAGAGAGGAGGGAGTGAAAGGATGCCAGGTCCGCAGGGAGGCGAGTTTTCCTCCATTTCCGCTCGGCTGCCCGGAGCCCTGTTCTGTGAGCTCGCAATGAGTCGTCGAGCCACGGAGCGGGAGGGGAGGACCGAGCCGGCCTGGAGGATAGGGGACATAGAGAGTCAAAGGATGCAGAAAGGGAGGAGAGGAGGGTTGAGGAGGCAGAATCAGGAGATAGGTTGGAGAAGGTTTGGGCAGAGGGAAGAGATGATAGGATGGAAGAGGAGAGAGTAGCGGGGGAGAGAGAGCGGAGGTTGGGACGGCGCGATACCATCCGAGTAGGGGCAGTGTGGGAAGTGTTGGATGAGAGCGAGAGGGAGAAGGATACAAGGTAGTGGTCGGAGACTTGGAGGGGAGTTGCAATGAGGTTAGTGGAAGAACAGCATCTAGTAAAGATGAGGTCAAGCGTATTGCCTGCCTTGTGAGTAGGGGGGGAAGGTGAGAGGGTGAGGTCAAAAGAGGAGAGGAGTGGAAAGAAGGAGGCAGAGAGGAATGAGTCAAAGGTAGACATGGGGAGGTTAAAGTCACCCAGAACTGTGAGAGGTGAGCCGTCCTCAGGAAAGGAGCTTATCAAGGCATCAAGCTCATTGATGAACTCTCCAAGGGAACCTGGAGGGCGATAAATGATAAGGATGTTAAGCTTGAAAGGGCTGGTAACTGTGTCAGCATGGAATTCAAAGGAGGCGATAGACAGATGGGTAAGGGGAGAAAGAGAGAATGACCACTTGGGAGAGATGAGGATCCCGGTGCCACCACCCCGCTGACCAGAAGGTCTCGGGGTGTGCGAGAACACGTGGGCAGACGAAGAGAGAGCAGTAGGAGTAGCAGTGTTATCTGTGGTGAGCCATGTTTCCGTCAGTGCCAGGAAGTCGAGGGACTGGAGGGACGCATAGGCTGAGATGAGCTCTGCCTTGTTGGCCGCAGATCGGCAGTTCCAGAGGCTACCGGAGACCTGGAACTCCACGTGGGTCGTGCGGGCTGGGACCACCAGGTTAGGGTGGGCGCGGCCACGCGGTGTGAAGCGTTTGTATGGTCTGTGCAGAGAGGAGAGAACAGGGATAGACAGACACATGGTTGACAGGCTACAGAAGAGGCTACGCTAATGCAAAGGAGATTAGAATGACAAGTGGGCTACACGTCTCGAATGTTCAGAAAGTTAAGCTTACGTTGCAAAAAATAAGAATAAAATACAAGATCTTATTGACTAAAATGATATAGTACTGCTGGCTGGTGAAGTAGCCTGGCTAGCAGTGGCTACGTTGTTGAAAGTGAAGCTGGCTAGGTAACCTCGACAATTTCACTAAATTTCTCTAAACTACACAATTATCATGGATACAAGGACAGGAAAGACAACTAGCTAACACTACGCTAATCAAGTCGTTCTGTTGTAATGTAAGTTTCTACAGTGCTGCTATTCGGTAGAAGTTGGCTAGCTAGCAGTGTTGGCTAGGTAGGAGGACGGCAGCGCGGCAGGCGAAAAATAGCTGGCTAGCTAACCGATAATTACTCAAAGCTACACAATTATCTTAGATAAAAAGATAGCAAAGAAAACTATGTAGCTAGCTAACACTACACAAGTCAAGTCGTTCCGTTGTAATGTAATCGTTTCTACAGTGCTGCTAATCGGTGGCTAGCTGGCTAGCTAGCAGGGTTGACTACGTTACGTTAGGGCGAGAATACCTGGCTAGCGAACCTCAGCGAACCTTGATAACTACACAATTATCACCGATACAAAGACGGCTATGTAGCCAGCTAAGTAGCTAGCTAAGATCGAACAAATACAAATCAAAGATAGCAAAGACAACTGTGTAGTCAGCCAACACTACACTGATCAAGTCGTTCCGTTGTAATGCACTCGTTTCTACAATGCTGCTATTCGGTGGCAAGCTGGCTAGCTAGCAGTGTTTGGCTACGTTGCGTTACGTTAGGGCGAAAATAGCTGGCTGGCGAACCTCAATAACTACACAATTATGTTTGATGCAAAGATGGCTATGTAGCTAGCTAAGATCAAACAAATCAAACCGTTGTACTGTAGTGAAAATGAAAATCAGACCGTTGTACTATAATGAAATGTAATGAAAAGTTTATACTACTATTCGGTAGACGGTGGACGTTTGCTAGCTGCTGGGCAGATAGCAGTGTGGACTACGATAGACGACGGAATACGATAATTACGCAATTATCTTTTATACACAGACGGCTAAGTAGCTAGCTAAGAAGAAATTGCTAAGGTTAGACAAATTAAACCGTTGTACTATAATGAAATGTAATGAAAATGAAATGAAAATTTATACTACCTGCAGAGCGAATGCAAATGCGACCGCTCGCTCCAAACCGGATGTATTGTTGTTGATGCAGATTCCACTGTACTCATTGGGGCCAAATGTTTCTCCACTTTTGTGGATTGGGGTGACCAGTCCTTGGTTCCAAATATTGGTGAATATCCGAGAGCTGAGGATAATGTAGAAGAGTTTCTAAGACTATCCCATTTTGAATTTGTGGTCTCTATATTTGGTCATTTCACACGGGAAACCTACATCCTGTTCCCTGTCTCTCTCATTGATCAACACTGGATCTGCCGAAGGAGGCAGCGATTATCAGCTGTGGTCAGACTGGCCCGAAAACAGGGTGCAGCAGAGCTAATGCAGGCAGACACACCAAGCAGACACTAACTCCAGGCGCCAGCTCCAGGCTGCGTCGCACCCGTTTGATACCACAGCCCCTTTGTGGGATGGTAGAGTTTTTAAAAGAAATACCCACTAGATTGATAAAAATAATCATATCATTCTGCCAGGTAAGCACAGACTACTTTGTAGTTAACATTTAATTGAGACGTTTTTTTGGGAAAGCCTTTCCATCTACAAGAAGAATGATTTTATTTGCATCATCGCTAACGCCTACACAAAGTGGTAGACACTGACATGGGTATTCTCATTGGCTCTTCAGAAAGTTGCAGGAAATACATAACACTGTTGCAGTCTTTTCATCTCTTATGATAAACTTGTGCTAATTAATACATTTTCATTACATTTAGTTTATTTGCTAATAAGGTCAATACATTTTTGAATATTGTTGAATTTCGTTTTAGTACCTGGATTCTGTGAGGACCCTAATGATCATATTTGGAGCAGAATGAGTCTCTCCACTACCTATTGTTCCTGCAGTGATGATTCACCAGCTGCATCAAATGTTTTCATCATTTATCGGCAGACTATCGCCAAAAGGCCTAGGCTTACCAGTAGCGTGTGCAAATAAAGAAGCCAAATGAACGGCTCTCTTACCGATTCGATAGGCTTGACTCACTGACTGACGAGATGAGTCACTCACTTTATCGTTCTGTCTAGCCCCGACATCAAGGAAACCTAGGAAATCCTTTGGTTGACTTGTCCCAATGTGATACCACGGACATGTAACAACGCTGCATGATTTATGAATGGCAAAGGGATAACGGAGAGTACTTTCTACACCTTTTATAAACTAGTCAACACTTGCTGTTCAGTTGTCAATTCACAGTAAATAGCCAACGTGGCGCCACGACTCCACGTTGTTTGCTTTGTGAAACGTGAAAGAAAGTAAATGAATGTGTCAGAAAACAACAATTAGGCTATTGGAATTCCAATCGGTGTTCCCACATACATTATATTGGACGTGCACATTCCCAAACATCATGCTCTCTCTCCCTCCTCTGTCTAGAGAAATTCAACCTCAACCAGAGATCTGTATAAAATGATGAGATGCTCATGTCTCCGCCCTAATAATGGGAGTCATTGTCCCAAAGGCGAGAAGGCAGACGACAAGCTTAGGTCCAAAATAAGCCCATAGAAATACATTCGGCTTATTTTGGCAAGAGTGACTTCGCCACTCTTCTTCTCCGCTGTGTTTCCCTGTCGGTGCTCGCTTTGTGACTGATAGGAGCCTATCCTATCAATAGATCACTAGAAGATGCATCTCGTTCCTTCTAGTGGGAGATGGCTTGAGAGACTAGCAAATTGAAACTTTAAATTCGCTAGTCCTGTCTGTCTGTCTGTCTGTCTGTCTGTCTGTCTGTCTAACTAGGTACAGTGAGAGAGTGGTCTTACTCTGTCTCTTTCATACACACACAGATACATACACAGACAAAGGTTTTCATAGTAGTTTAATTTAGCAGACAGGCAGGTGAAGGGTGACTGCAGTGCTGGGCTCACCCATCCACCGCTGGTTCAAATGTTAATACAGAGAGAGTGAGTGAGCGGAGAAGTGTCACATCTGTTCTCCCTGTTTGGATAAGACCTTGTGCAGCGATTAAAGGCTGTTTGCGCTGGTATCTGTGTGAGCGCCGTGTGTGAAAGCTCCGGCCCTCTCTGCATGTTGTCAGCCAGATTAACCCTAATGCATCAAAAAGCCCCCATCGGCCAGGGAACTGGGACAAGAGAAGCACTGCTCTGACTTCTCAATTAGAACGGCATGAACCAGGCAGCACCCCTACGCAGCACCAGGCTACGCTAAACGCATAAGCACAGGCTGGATGCTGGGCTACCGCTAGCCTAACATAACGACTTCAGTGCCACTCGCATTCACTTACAGGAGACTGTAGGGGGCAGTATTGACGGTACGGTAAGCTCATTTTATTTTCCGATCATGGTTTAGTGCTAATCATTGCTTCAAAATACTGCTGAGCAGTTGCCATACCAGGCGGTGATGCAACTGATCAGGATGTTCGCGATGGTGCAGTGGTAGAACTTTTTGAGTATCTGGGGACATATGCCTAATCTCTTCAGTCTCCTCAGGGGGAAAAGGTGTTGTCGTGCCCTCTTCACGACTGTCTTGGTGTGTTTGGACCATGATAGTTTGTTGGTGATGTGGACACTAAGGATCTTGAAACTCGACCTGCTCCACTACAGCACTGTCTATATTAATGGGGGCCTGTTCGGCCCTCCTTTTCCTGTAGTCCACGATCAGCTCCTTTGTCTTGCTCATGTCGAGGGAGATGTTGTCCTGGCACCACACTGCCAGGTATCTGACCTCCTTGCCAGGTATCTGATCTCCCTATAGGCTTTCTCATCGTGCTCGGTGATCAGGCCTGCTTGTGAACCAAAGCAAGTTGTAGCCTAGCAGCTATCCCTTTCATCCCCTCAGCCTCACCTGTTCTGTCCTGGTGTTGATATTGATGGGGGAAAAGAAAGAGATAGAGGCCTTAACTTACTCCTTGCATGTGCATGCATGCTTGTGTGTGTGTGTGTGTTTGCATTGATGTATTGTTATGTTTGGTTGATGGTGGGGCGGTGGAAGGGGGATGGGTAAAGGAACAAATATAGAAACAACAAACAACCCCACCTCCCCTCCCTTTCTCTCTCCCTACCTCTTGGTATTTCTCTCTCATTGATCAACAGTGTAGCAGTAATAGCCTGAAGGAGGCAGTGATTATCAGCTGTGGTCAGACTGGCCCATCTTAATGTCAGCCTCGAAAACCAGGGGGCAGCAGAGCTAAGGCAGACACTAGCTCCAGACGCCAGCTCCAGGCTGCTCCGCACCCGTTTGATGCCACTGCTCCTTTGTGGGAGAAGCTCTGTTTTTTTCCTCCCGTCTTCTTCCCTCGTTTGGTTCTGAACGCAACTGTCTGCATCTAATTGCCCTGGGGGATTTTATTATCAATTCCTTGCCTGTGATTTTGGGCTGTCTTTCTTCGATCATGTTTTTATGAATATATGAAACTGAAGCAAGGGAACTGGGATTGATGTGTGGAAGAGGCAGATTCTGTATCCGTTTGGGCAGATAGGTGGCAGCCTTCTCTCTCTCTCTCGCGCTCTCTCTCTCACTATCCCTCTCTCTCGCTCTGTCTCTCTCTCACTATCCCTCTCTTTCTCTCGCTCTGTCTCTCTCTCACTATCCCTCTCTTTCTCTCGCTCTGTCTCTCTCTCACTATCCCTCTCTCTCTCTCTCTCCCTCTCTCTCTCTCTCTCTCTCTCTCTCTCTCTCTCTGTCTCGCTCTCACTATCCCTCTCTCTCTCTCTCCCTCTGTCTCTCTCTCACTCTGTCTCTCTCTCTCTTTCTCTCACTATCCCTCTCTCTCGCTCTGTCTGTCTGTCTCTCTCTCTCTCTCTCTCTCTCGCTCTTTCTCTCTCTCGCTCTATCTCTCTCTCACTATCCCCCTCTCTCTCTCACTCACTCTATATTATTCTTGCTTTCTCTTCTTTCTCTGCTTGTTCAATGTTCACACAGAGTCACAGGGCTGCAAATTAACCTGTCACTTCATCATCTGATTTCATTTTTATTCATTAGGACTTGGGCCTGCCCTGGCTACGTATTGCCCCGGCAACGTCTTGCCCCGGCTATGTCTTACCTCGGCTCTTGTCTTCTCCTCTTTCTTCTTGATCCCTCCCTACGTCCCCTCTTTCGTCTCTCTCCCTTTCTCCCTGTCTGTTTTCCCTGGTCTGCTGTGTGTGGACGATAGAGACTAGCAGTAGCTGCATTAGCCCTTGTTAGCGTAGCATAGCATTGCGCTACTACAGGTGCTGCTAGTGTAGTGTGAGGGGGCAGGGGAGAACAGAACAGAGGGTGTATGTATAGGAGGCAGAGAGCTCTGTAATCTATCCTCCATGGTGTGGACAGCTACAGTAACCAGTTGAATGCACAGCCATCAGGGGGAGCTTGGCAGGGTGTTTGCCCAGATCAAGGCCAGACTCTGGAGGGTTCGAGAGATATCAGACACATGGGGCCTATGGAAATGGAAGGCTTTGTCACTGAAAGAGCTCTCGCCCTCCTGAGACCACATACTGTACAGAGGAGGAGATGGGTGGAGTCCTTACCTCTCTCTCTTTCTCGCTTTCTTCCCTCCATTTCTATTATCTCATGGAAACCTACGTTTCAGGGTAGTATTTTGAGAATGTATTTATATTTTTGGGGGGCAGAAGAGAACTAGGATACCAATGTTTGCTGTGTCATTTTTTTTTTAAAGGTTTTCACTATTCACTCAGAAGGAGTGCCTGAATTTTATTGTTACTTCATTGCTTCAACTATTTCTTGTACTGTGCATTGGGCCTGACTCTAATAGGGTGTGTTATTGCTGTTAGGTCTCAGTTCTCTGTGGGTTATTTGAGAAGGCAATAGAAAGCATCAGATTGACTAATAATCTTACATCATTAATATATTATCAAACTGAGTGGCCAGAACAGTAACAGCAGAGGAGCACTGCTTTAGCTTAGCAGGTTGAGGTGGAGAGTAGAGGGGCTGGAGAGAATAATAACCCAAACAGTTCAATGGGGTTAACACAAAATGGAGGGATGTGTGTGTGTGCATCCCTATGTATGTGTACCTGCGCTCCTGCACTCTTTAAAGAATCCCCAAAACCATAGTAGGTAGTCCAAGCAGGTAAGTTCCCCCACATCCTACTCACTGTGTTACTAGCCTACTACAGCATAAGGCATTTTGTTGTTTGATTATGATATTTTTCTTTCCATATGTGTGTAATATTAATCTGACTCAATTTGAATATTCCCCCAAAAAGCGTGAGATTTTAGGAGATTATTTGTAGGATCTGAGCCTCTTACCATGTGTGGATCAGTCAGCACAACACAGGGGAGGCAGGGCAGTGTTTGCCCAGAGATGAAACTCTTTGTGTGAGCAGACTGAGGACGGAGAGGGGGGTCTGCGGACCTGCTATCCTGGAGATTACAGAGGTCCTTCACCATCTCTCTCCACATGAAGGGTTTTCAGCTTCCCACTACCCTGACTGTGACTCTGTGAACTCAGGAAGCCTCTCTGTGTGTGTGTGTGTGTGTGTGTGTGTGTGTGTGTGTGTGTGTGTGTGTGTGTGTGTGTGTGTGTGTGTGTGTGTGTGTGTGTGTGTGTGTGTGTGTGTGTGTGTGTGTGTGTGTGTGTGTGTGTGTGTGTGTGTGTGTGTGTGTGTGGCCTGCACTCTCGCTGACAGGTAATGGCAGCATAAACTTTTCACCCCTCTCTGTGGTTGGAGCTGGCTAATGTAGTGCTCCACTGTGAACCCCTCTCTGTGGTTGGAGCTGGCTAATGTAGTGCTCCACTGTGAACCCCTCTCTGTGGTTGGAGCTGGCTAATGTAGTGCTCCACTGTGAACCCCTCGCTGTGGTTGGAGCTGGCTAATGTAGTGCTCCACTGTGAACCCCTCTCTGTGGTTGGAGCTGGCTAATGTAGTGCTCTTTGTGTGAGCAGACTGAGGACGGAGAGGGGGGTCTGCGGACCTGCTATCCTGGAGATTACAGAGGTCCTTCACCATCTCTCTCCACATGAAGGGTTTTCAGCTTCCCACTACCCTGACTGTGACTCTGTGAACTCAGGAAGCCTCTCTGTGTGTGTGTGTGTGTGTGTGTGTGTGTGTGTGTGTGTGTGTGTGTGTGTGTGTGTGTGTGTGTGTGTGTGTGTGTGTGTGTGTGTGTGTGGCCTGCACTCTCGCTGACAGGTAATGGCAGCATAAACTTTTCACCCCTCTCTGTGGTTGGAGCTGGCTAATGTAGTGCTCCACTGTGAACCCCTCTCTGTGGTTGGAGCTGGCTAATGTAGTGCTCCACTGTGAACCCCTCTCTGTGGTTGGAGCTGGCTAATGTAGTGCTCCACTGTGAACCCCTCGCTGTGGTTGGAGCTGGCTAATGTAGTGCTCCACTGTGAACCCCTCTCTGTGGTTGGAGCTGGCTAATGTAGTGCTCCACTGTGACCCCCTCTCTGTGGTTGGAGCTGGCTAATGTAGTGCTCCACTGTGAATGCATGCGCCAAACCATGTGTGTGGGACAGACTATAAGAGAGATAAGAGGAGATCACTGGGATTTACCACAAGCTCAGTCAGGAATACTCATTTCACTAGATGTTATTCACATGTATCTCAGATTAGCCCCACATTTAGAAAGTGTCCCTTCAATTGGTATTGAATACATTTGATCAATTATGTATATAAAATATATATTTTTTCTCCCACATACAAGATGGGAGTTGATCAATGTGACATGTTTGTGTGTGCGTGTGAATACTGTGTGTGCCTGTGAATACTGTTTGTGCCTGTGAATACTGTGTGTGCCTGTGAATACTGTGTGTGCCTGTGAGTACTGTGTGTGCCTGTGAGTACTGTGTGTGCCTGTGAGTACTGTGTGTGCCTGTGAGTACTGTGTGGGCCTGTGAATACTGTGTGTGCCTATGAATACTGTGTGTGCCTGTGAGTACTGTGTGTGCCTGTGAGTACTGTGTGTGCCTGTGAGTACTGTGTGTGCCTGTGAATACTGTGTGTGTCTGTGAATACTGTGCGTGCCTGTGAGTACTGTGTGTGCTTGTGAATACTGTGTGTGCCTGTGCCTAATAGAGATGGGGAGTGAATGCAGCTTTCCATTTATAGGCCCTTTAATGGGCTGCGTAGAATCTTTAGCAGTAGCGTGCACGTCTCAAGCCCTTCCTTATGGTTGATTGCACTTTGAGTCCTTTTCGCCTGAAAACCAAGCTCATTGCAGCCAGAAGAACCTCCCACACATTGTCCTTGTGCATCTAAGTAGATTCTGCACCCCAACACCTTTTCACATTAATATTTGTGATGGGTCTGTTCTGCGGACAAAGTTTCTGTTCTCCCCCTTTGTTCCTGCGTTTGATGTAATGGAGGCAACTACAGAAAGGAGAGCAGGGAGAGTGTGTGAAAATGGTAGTTAAGTGGGCTTAAGGGGTGCTTCAGTACTTTCTGAAAGGCTGGGCCTCTGAATGGCCTCTCAGACTGCTGAGCTGCAGTGTAGTAAACAAGACCGGTCCAGCACAAAGGTGTGCCTCAAATGACCCCACCCCACTGACTCCCCCTGACATCTGGCCAATCCCAGGAAGATCTGGATCTCCCCTCTCCTCCACTTCACTCAAACATTTTCTCCCCCATATCTTTTTTTTTGGGGGGGGGGGGTTACCCTCATCCCCAGTGCCTGGGCGGTTCAACTCTTTTGTTTGCTTAATTGCGATGTGTATAATATGCTAGTCTCTCGGAGGTCCGCGCAAGACAATTAGACAATCCAGCAAATTTAATGAGACACTGCCAGTCGACCACAATCCCCTCTGCCTTAAGATACAGCCTGGTCCATTGGCACTGACAGTGGGGGGGATTTGGGCTGCCCGTGTGTTTGTTTTGTGTACATGTGAGTCTTAGGGAGTGTAGGTTGCCTGAATAAATAAAATAAAAGGTATTTTGTTTTCAATTTAGCTTTGTTTTTTTGTGATTCCCATGGCTTCTACCGATCCAGTGGAGAATTCCTGGGAATGGGCAAGTAATGAGCAGCGATTATCCCCGGCACCCAGGGATTGGAAGGAGCACTTCACATTGTCATACCCGTAAGCAAGAGGGATGGCCGTTGGGCCTCAGTGACTGATGGACCCTGAGGTGTGACGCCACTGGCCCCACGTCAGACACAGATAAAGACAGCCAGACCAAATGGGAAATATTAATAAGCCATTCATTATATGTCTTCGCTCTTCGTCGCATGAAGATGAATTAATAACTGCACTTCACCGTAGTCAAGTGATCTTAATTCACAAGCTCAAATCTACACTTACATGAAGTTGTGAAGGGCAGTGTTTTTCCACCTGCTCTCCTATTTCCTCACTAATAACACTGTTACAACAAAAGACTGTGTTATTACGTCTGCAACCCAGAAGAAAGGAAATGAGAAAAGGACGGGTTGCCGTCGCCTGACACCCCACGATTAATCTTCCAGTAAGCGTTGTCAGCCAGAAACGGACACAAATGGATCACTCACATTAACCGGGGGAGTGTAGGTAAGGGCTTTAACAAGCGTTTACCAGAGTCCATTTTCTCACTAATGAAGATGGGAATAAGCGACCTCAGATAAAAGCCCTGCCAGCGTGTACTTAAAGGTCTGTCTTCTCACTGAAGAGGAGAAGGAGGAGGAGGAATTAAATCAAAAAGTATTTGTCACATGCGTCAAATAGAACTGGTGTAGACTTTACCGTGAAATGCTTGCGTACGAGATCTTCCCAACGATGCAGAGTTTACAAATAGAAAAATAAAATAACACAAGAATGGAGCTATATACAGGGACTACCAGTACCAGATCAATCAGATCAATGTGCAGAAGTATTTGAGGTAGATATGTACAGTACCAGTCAAAAGTTTGGACTCCTACTCATTCTAGTGTTTTTCTTTAGTTTTACTATGAAAAAACACATATGGAATCATGTAGTAACCAAAGAAGTGTTAAACAAATCAAAATATTTGTGATATTTGAGATTCTTCAAAGTAGCCACCCTTTGCCTAGATGGCATCTTTGCACACTCTTGGCATTTTCTCAACCAGCTTCATGTGGAATGCTTTTCCAACAGTCTTGAAGGAGTTCCCACATATGAGGAGCACTTGTTAGCTGTGTTTCCTTCACTCTGCAGTCCAACTCATCCCAAACCTTCTCAATTGGGTTGAGGTCAGATGATTGTGGAGGCCAGGTCATCTGATGCAGCACTCCATCACATGACGTATCACTACAGAATGGGGGAACGGCACCTCAGTACCTTCAGGCTCTGATCAGGCCCTACACCCAAACAAGGGCACTGCGTTCATCCACCTCTGGCCTGCTCGCCTCCCTACCACTGAGGAAGTACAGTTCCCGCTCAGCCCAGTCAAAACTGTTCGCTGCTCTGGCACCCCAATGGTGGAACAAACTCCCTCACGACGCCAGGACAGCGGAGTCAATCACCACCTTCCGGAGACACCTGAAACCCCACCTCTTCAAGGAATACCTAGGATAGGATAAAGCAATCCTTCTGCCCCCCCTTAAAAGATTTAGATGCACTATTGTAAAGTGGCTGTTCCACTGGATGTCATAAGGTGAATGCACCAATTTGTAAGTCGCTCTGGATAAGAGCGTCTGCTAAATGACTTAAATGTAAATGTAAATGTAGAATGCTGTGGTAGCCATGCTAGTTAAGTGTGCCTTGAATTCTAAATAAATCACTGACAGTATTACCAGCAAAGCACCATCACACCTCCTCCTCCATGCTTCACGGTGGGAACCACTACTCTGCGTCTCACACAGACATGTCGGTTGGAACCAAAAATCTCAAATTTGGACAGATTTCCACTGGTCAAATGTCCATTGCTCATGTTTCTTGGCCCAACCAAGTCTCTTTATTTTATTTGTGTCCTTTAGTAGGGGTTTCTTTGCAGCAATTCAACCATGAAGGCCTGATTCATGCAGTCATCTCTGAACAGTTGATGTTGAGATGTGTCTTTTACTTGAACTATCTGAAGCATTTAGTTGGGAAGCAATCTGAGGTGGTTTAATCTAATGAACTTATCTTCTGCAGCAGAGGTAACTCTGGGTCTTCCTCTCCTGTGGCGGTCCTCATCAAAGCCAGTTTCATCATAGCGCTTGATGGTTTTTGCGACTGCACTTGAAGAAACGTTCAAAGTTCTTGACATTTTCTGGATTGACTGACCTTCATTTCTTAAAGTAATGATGGACTGTAGTTTCTCTTTTCTTATTTGAACTGTTCTTGCCATAATATGGAGTTGGTTTTTTACCAAATAGGGTTATCTTCTGTAATAAACCCCTACCTTGTCACAAAACAATTTGTTGGCTCAAACGCATTAAGAAATTAATTTGACAAATTCATTTCCAAAAGTGTGCAAAGCTACTTTGTGTGGCTACTTTGAAGAATCTCAAGTATGAAATATATTTTGATTTGTATATCAATTTTTTGGTTACTATATGATTCCATATGTGTTATTTCATAGTTTTGATTTCTTCACTATTATTCTACAATGTAGAAACATTTGTAAAAAATAAAGAAAAACTTTTGAATGAGTAGGTGTGTCCAAACCTTTGACTGGTACTGTACATGAAGGCATTAAGTTCTGGGTAAGTTCCACATCTGGATTGTGCTTGTTTTTTCTACTCAAAATGATTCAATGATCAACAACTTATTTGGTTGTTCATCATTGCTAGACAGCCATTTTCTGGTCTTGCCATATATTTCTAAGTAGATTTAAGTGAAAATTGTAACTCTTCTTGGTAATCAACTCCAGTGTAGATTTGGCCTTGTGTTTTAGGTTTTTGTCCTGCTGAAAGGTGAATTGATCTCTCAGTGTCTGGTGGAAAGCAGAATGAACCAGGTTTTCCTCAAGGATTTTGCCTGTGCTTCGCTTCATTCCGCTTCTTTTATCCTGGAAAACTCCCCAGTCCTTAAAATGTACAAGCAGACCCATAACAGGATGCAGCCACCACAATCCTTGAAAATATGGAGAGTGGTACTCAGTAATGTGTTGTATTGGATTTGCCCCAGACATAACACTTTGTTTTCAGGACAAAAAGTGAATTGCTTTGCCACATTTTTTGCAGTATTACTTGAGTGCCTTTTTGCAAACAGGATGCATGTTTTGGAATATTTTTTATTTTCAACAGGCTTCCTTCTTTTCACTCTGTAATTTAGGTTAGTATTGTGGAATAACTATAATGTTGTTGATCCATCCTCAGTTTTGTCCTATCAGAGCCATTAAACTCTGTAACTGTTTTAAAGTCACCATTGGCCTCATGAGGAACTCCCTGAATGGTGTCTTTCCTCTCCATCCACTTAGGAAGGATGTCTGTATCTTTGTAGTGATTGGGTGTATTGATGTACGAGCCAAAGTGTAATAATTATCTTCACCATGCTCAAAGGGATATTCAGTGTCAGATTTTTTTTTAACCCATCCACCAATAGGTGCCCTTCTTTGCGAGACATTGGTAATCCTCCCTGGTCTTTGTGGTCGAATCTGTGTTTACAGTAATTGTATGTGTTGTGTATGTATATATATATATATATATATATATATATATATATATATATATATATATATATAGTCTAGTGAGTGTGTTTATACAGTATATAGTCTAGTGAGTGTGTATTTATAGTATTGTGTGTGTGTGTATGTATGTATGTATGTATGTATGTATGTATGTATATGTATATATATACTATTATATTATAGTATATATATAGTATGTATATATATATATATAGTGAATGTGTTTATTCAGTATATAGTCTAGTGAGTGTGTGTAGGGTCAGTGCAGGTAGCTGGACAGAGGAGTAGGCTTGGTGTATCAGTATAATTTCTATGGCCTTCCTCTGACACCAAATGGTATAGAGGTCTTAGATTGCAGGCAGCTAGGCCCCAGGGATGTACTGGGCCGTACCCACTACCCTCTGTAGCGTCAAGCTGTGATGTAGCCAGTCAAGATGCTCTCAGTTGTGCAGCTGTAGAGCTTTCTGACGATCTGAGGGCCCATGACAAATCTTTTCAGAAGAGGTTTTGTTGTGCATTCTTCACGACTGTGTTGGTGTGTGCGTGGACCATGTTAATTCCTTAGTGATGTGGAAACAGAGGAACTTGAAGCTCTCAACCCGCTCCACCTCAGCCCTGTGGATGGTGGTGTGCTCGGCCCTCCACTTCCTGTAGTCCACGATGAGAGAGAGAGAGTTTGTTGCCCTGAGACAACTGTTCTGAGGCTCCCATCGCCCTCACCCCGGTCCTTTGCTTTAATGAGAGGGCCAGACAAGCCCACTGCTTCCACTTTACTAGCCTGCCAGGCCCTGCCCATCTGATCCTCCCTGATCCTGACTTCTGGTCTATCTGTCTGTTTGTTGATCCAAAGTGGCAGGACTGGTCAGTACCAGAGGCTGTCTGAGCAGGACAGCACTAGGTCCCTGTACCACACCTGCAGACTGACCTGCCTCCATTTACTGTCATCAGCATGGCCAAGACAAGCACCCTTTAGACTGCCCAACATGCCTGATAAGATGGACAAGAGGGTGGTGTTTGTCCTTGTGGGATTGAGCTTGGTGACTCTCACACACATTGTTTGTGAACTATTTACACAGCATAGATGTAGGTGCTTGGCAGATCCACACACGGTCATCTCGTGCCCAGACACCCCAGCCCAGGGGAGAGGGAGTTCTCAGCAGGGAGATGTGTTTATGCAGGATGTATTATACATGTCTGTCTGGCCTGTTGTCATGTGATCAGGTCTGTCCAGGCAGGAAGGCAGGCGACTGGGACTGGGATATGAAGGGAAAGTCTCCAGGACATCTCAGCAGCAGAGTCCCAGAGGTAGCCTAGCGAACACACAGAGAGACAGGCCCGTTGAATTCCTAATGCTACCCCTGTCAGCCCCCCCCCCCCTCGTCTTGACACATGCTGGATAGACTTCTAAGGGTTTGTAAAGGCCGGATACAAAATAAGAAAAATGCTGGACAAGAATCAAGTATTGAATCCCAGTTTGAAGAGGATTTACTGTGTTTGTATCTTCAGGACAGTCAAGGATCTAGTTTGATGTGTTTTGTAATATTCTACCGGTGGTAGGGATGGACTACTTAGGCCTATATTGTAGTATACTATGAATACTAACCTTGTCCCTGCATCCAGATATACTGTGTTATGCAGACCTTTCTATTACATATATAATTAGTTACCATTATTTCAGGTTAAAGTCAGGCATGAGAACTCCAGAGGTCACTTGTCTTTCCACTGGCCTAACACTGTTGATAAGTTAATGAGCCGGGCCCTTCAACAGTTGGTAAGAGGGTGTTCCAGTTAGAAGGATATGTGGGACATTGAGTCAAACCACTGCTAAAAAATGTATCTTGTTTCTGGTGCGCCGTGGACGTCATTGCAGCGATAGCTGTGCTCGCTGACCCCGAGTTTGACGACACCAGGAGAGGCTCAGTCCGGTCTGTTTGTCTCTCTATCATGCCACACACTCTCCGTCTTCTGTGTCGAAGACGCCATTTTACCTCTTTTCCATCCGCCTCCTCCCTCCTCCTCCGCCCCATGCCCAAACATTTTTAATTATATCTTCTCTCACGTATTGCGTCTCTGTAACCAAGGAGCTGACATTGATGCATGTGCTGATAAATCCGCAAACACTGGGAACGAGATTAACAAAGATTTTGAGGAAAGGGTGACAGCTAATTTTGCTCAGTGGTCCGCGTCTCGTTCAGAAGTTATGTTTTTGATAGAGCGCCACGTCGACTCACGCCGGGGAACTCAACGCTAATGGGAGGAGTTCCGTGGCATTTGCACTTTTTTGATTGTTTTTCTCTCTCCCTCTCTCCCCCTCTCCCTCTCTCCCCCTCTCCCTCTCTCCCCCTCTCCCTCTCTCTGTCTCTCTCGCTCTTGGCCCCACAGAGCATTTTGCTTGCTTGTCTTGTTCTCCTCTTTTGATTGTACATTCTTAAGTTAGGATAACATACTCACACCATTGAACATTCTTAAGTTAGAATAAAATATTCCCAACATTTGCTATAACTTGCTTGATTTGAAGCTTCTTTAAAGTGGTCACATATAGATGAATAAAGAGTTAACAGGCCGCCTGCTGAAATCATTCCCTTAAAGGGATACTGGCATTGAAGCCCTTAATCCACTTCCCCAGAGTCAGATAAACTCATGGACATAAACTCAGCAAAAAAAGAAACATCCTCTCACTGTCAACTGTGTTTATTTAAGGTAAACTTTACATGTGTAAATATTTGTATAAACATAACAAGATTCAACAACTGAGACATAAACTGAACAAGTTGCACAGACATGTGACTAACAAATTGAATAGTGTGTCTCTGAACAAAGGGGGGGATCAGAATTAAAATTAACAGTCAGTATCTGGTGTGGCCACCAGCTGCATTAAGTACTGCAGTGCATCTCCTACTCATAGACTGCACCAGATTTGCCAGTTCTTGCTGTGAGATGTTACCCCAACCTTCCACCAAGGCAGCTTCAAGTTCCCGGAAATGTCTGGGAGGAATGGCCCTAGCCTTCCCCCTTCGATCCAACAGGTCCCAGACATGCTCAATGGGATTGAGATCCGGGCTCTTCGCTGGCCAGGGCAGAACACTGACATTCCTGTCTTGCAGGAAATCACGCACAGAATGAGCAGTATAGCTGGTGGCATTGTCATGCTGGAGGGTCATGTCAGGATGAGCCTGCAGGAAGGGTACCACATGAGGGAGGAGGATGTCTTCCCTGTAACGCACAGCGTTAAGATTGTCTGCAATGACAACAAAGCTCAGCACGATGATGCTGTGACACACCACCCCAGACCATGACGGACCCTCCACCTCCAAATCGATCCTGCTCCAGAGTACAGGCCTCGGTGTTATGCTCATTCCTTCGACGATAAACGCGAATCCGACCATCACCCCTGGTGAGACAAAACCACGACTCGTCAGTGAAGAGCACTTTTTGCCAGTCCTGTCTGGTCCAGCGACGGTGGGTTTGTGCCCATAGGTGATGTTGTTGCCGGTGATGTCTGGTGAGGACCTGCCTTACAACAGGCTTACAGGCCCTCAGTCTAGTCTCTCTCAGACTATTGCGGACAGTCTGAGCACTGATGGAGGGATTGTGCGTTCCTGGTGTAACTCAGGCAGTTGTTGTTGCCATCCTGTACCTGTCCCGCAGGTGTGATGTTCGGATGTACTGATCCTGTGCAGGTGTTACACGTGGTCTGCCACTGCGAGGACGATCAGCTGTCTGTCCTGTCTCCCTGTAGCGCTGTCTTAGGCGTCTCACAGTACGGACATTGCAATTTATTTCCCTGGCCACATCTGCAGTCCTCATGCCTCCTTGCAGCATGCCTAAGGCACGTTCACGCAGATGAGCAGGGACCCTGGGCATCTTTCTTTTGGTGTTTTTCAGAGTCATTAGAAAGGCCTCTTTAGTGTCCTTAGTTTTTATAACTGTAACCTTAATTGCCTGCAGTCTGTAAACTGTTAGTGTCTTAACGACAGTTCCACAGGTGCATGTTCATTAATTGTTTATGGTTCATTGAACAGGCATGGGAAACAGTGTTTAAATCCTTTACAATGAAGATCTGTGAAGTTATTTGTATTTTTATGAATTATCTTTGAAATACATGGTCCTGAAAAAGGGACTTTTCAATTTTTGCTGAGTTTATGTGGTATATGTTAAAGACATGGGCTGTATATGGTGAAGACTTGGGCTGTAGATGGTGAAGACTTGGGCTGTAGATGGTAAAGACTTGGGCTGTAGATGGTAAAGACTTGGGCTGTAGATGGTAAAGACTTGGGCTGTAGATGGTAAAGACATGGGCTGTAGATGGTAAAGACTTGGGCTGTAGATGGTAAAGACTTGGGCTGTAGATGGTAAAGACTTGGGCTGTAGATGGTAAAGACTTGGGCTGTAGATGGTAAAGACTTGGGCTGTAGATGGTAAAGACATGGGCTGTAGATAGTGAAGACATGGGCTGTAGATAGTGAAGACATGGGCTGTAGATGGTAAAGACATGGGCTGTAGATGGTAAAGACTTGGGCTGTAGATGGTAAAGACTTGGGCTGTAGATGGTAAAGACTTGGGCTGTAGATGGTAAAGACTTGGGCTGTAGATGGTAAAGACATGGGCTGTAGATAGTGAAGACATGGGCTGTAGATGGTAAAGACATGGGCTGTAGATGGTAAAGACATGGGCTGTAGATAGTGAAGACATCGGCTGTAGATGGTAAAGACTTGGGCTGTAGATGGTAAAGACTTGGGCTGTAGATGGTAAAGACTTGGGCTGTAGATGGTAAAGACATGGGCTGTAGATAGTGAAGACATGGGCTGTAGATGGTGAAGACTTGGGCTGTAGATAGTAAAGACATGGGCTGTAGATAGTAAAGACTTGGGCTGTAGATAGTGAAGACATGGGCTGTAGATGGTAAAGACTTGGGCTGTAGATAGTAAAGACATGGGCTGTAGATAGTAAAGACTTGGGCTGTAGATAGTGAAGACATGGGCTGTAGATGGTAAAGACTTGGGCTGTAGATAGTAAAGACATGGGCTGTAGATGGTAAAGACTTGGGCTGTAGATAGTAAAGACATGGGCTGTAGATGGTGAAGACATCGGCTGTAGATAGTAAAGACATGGGCTGTAGATGGTAAAGACTTGGGCTGTAGATAGTGAAGACATGGGCTGTAGATGGTAAAGACTTGGGCTGTAGATGGTAAAGACTTGGGCTGTAGATAGTAAAGACATGGGCTGTAGATAGTAAAGACTTGGGCTGTAGATAGTAAAGACATGGGCTGTAGATGGTAAAGACTTGGGCTGTAGATAGTGAAGACATGGGCTGTAGATGGTAAAGACTTGGGCTGTAGATAGTAAAGACATGGGCTGTAGATGGTAAAGACATGGGCTGTAGATGGTAAAGACATGGCTCGTAAATGGTAAATCAGGGGTTCATTGTCCTATCTCCTCTATCTGTGTAGGATTGTGTTGTAGACATGTGTCTGTCTAATCTTTTTGCTGCATCTAATGGTGACTTCGTTGTGGAGTTCGTGGCGCCCCATCGGCTTTATTGTCTCTCAACCTCTTCTCAGCATACGTAGAAGTGATATACACTCTCAGGAAGATAACAGTCATTCCTGCCACAGTTGATTCCCCATATTTTCATCTGAGAAAGGCCTCGCAAGCCACTTCCTTCCCCTCTTTCTCTTCCTCGTCCTTCTCACCCTCCTTCTGCTTCTCCACCCTCTCATCAACCAATTTAGTGTCTGTATGGCAGAAACATCTTGTAGTTTTCACCTATTATTTTTTGTACCCTTCCTTTTTTGTCTAAATGTTTTCTCCTTTTACCGCCTCCCTCCTCAGAGTCGGCTCTCCTGTCTTCATTTGCAGGCAGCTGACAGCTTCTTTCACTTTTCTTTGTCCATTTTTTTCTCTCTCTTTTTTCTCCATCCGTCCCTCTCCATCTGCTTTCGCTTTTGTTTGCTCAGGTCTTCTCTCATCCCAACTTGATAATGAGGAATGTGGTGTTACCCTGACCTCCGTCGGCATGGTTACGACCCCTGATCCTACCGTGTGACCCCCAATCCCCATTTTGACAGCTTGATTAATTACCTAGTGTTATGATTTATGAGAAAGCGGTATGTAAAAATAATAGACAACAGGTGGTATTTAAAAAAACTAAATGTTCTAAGGGTGTTGGTGGGATGGGGGGGGGTATTTTACGACTGCCTTGAACGCTTAATTGCATTCAACCTCTCTGGGAATGTCCGGGGTTAATAGGAAAATGTCTGCCACTCCATGCTTGGTTTATTTTGTTGTTACCAGGAAGACTCTTCTACATGTGTGTGTACGTGTATTCCCCTTTGTAGAGGATGAAGGGGATTGCAGAATATTTGCGTAGCTCCATATGTGTGCTCTCGAACATGTACTAAGCCATGTGTTAAGACACTGGAAAAGGCTCTGCATTACAAGGACACCTATACGTGTTGGTTACCATGGTACCATGGTTATCATGTTCCATACAGCTAGCATGACTTGAAGCCTGGTACATACACTTGCTACTGCAGAAAGCAAGCTACATTTGTCTTACCTACAATTTTATATGGGCACACACACACACAAAATCAACAACCCCGGCAGGACCACCAGCCCCTCCTCTCAGGCCTCAATAACAAGGCAGAGGTCAAGGGATTCCACTTTAACCCCTAACCCCTGAAGGTCACCCAGGACTGGACACTGGGAGCTTATTATTCACCCCAGACAGGCCCATATTACAGAGAGATGACATTGGGGCATTGGCTGCTCACACCCCTAGCCCTAACATACCTAGCCCTAACATACTGCCCCTAGCCCTAACATACCTAGCCCTAACATACTGCCTTAGCCCTAACATACCTAGCCCTAACATACCAAGCCCTAACATACCTAGCCCTAACATACTGCCCTAGCCCTAACATATCTTGCCCTAACATATTTCCCTAGCCCTAACATACTGCCCTAGCCCTAACATACTGCCCTAGCCCTTACTTACTGCCCTAGCCCTAACATACTGCCCTAGCCCTAACATACTGTCCTAGCCCTAACATACTTCCCTAGCCCTAACATACCTTACCCTAACATTCCTAGCCCTAACATACTGCCCCTACCCCTAACATACCTAGCCCTAACATACCTAGGCCTAACATACCTAGCCCTTACATACCTGCCCCTAGCCCTAACATACCTTGCCCTAACATTCCTAGCCCTAACATACTGCCCCTAGCCCTTACATACCAAGCCATAACATACCTAGCCCTAACATACCTGCCCTTGCCCTAACATACCTAGCCCTAACATACTGCCCCTAGCCCTTACATACCAAGCCATAACATACCTAGCCCTAACATACCTGCCCCTAGCCCGTACATACCTAGCCATAATATACCTAGCCCTTACATACCAGCCCCTAGCCCTGACATACCTAACACCTAGCCCTATTATACTGCCCCTAGCCCTAAAATACTGTCCCTAGCCCTAACATACTGTCCGTAGCCCTAACATACTGCCCCTAGCCCTAACATACTGCCCCTAGCCCTAACATACTGCCCCTAGCCCAAACATACTGCCCCTAGCCCTAACATACTGCCCCTAGCCCTAACACACTGCCCCTAGCCCTAACACCCTGCCCCTAGCCCTAACATACTGCCCTAGCCCTAACATACTGTCCTAGCCCTAACATACTGCCCTAGCCCTAACATACCTTGCCCTAACATTCCTAGCCCTAACATACTGCCCCTAGCCCTTACATACCAAGCCATAACATATCTAGCCCTAACATACCTGCCCTTGCCCTAACATACCTAGCCCTAACATACCTGCCTCTAGCCCTTACATACCTAGCCATAACATACCTAGCCCTTACATACCTGCCCCTAGCCCTAACATACCTTGCCCTAACATTCCTAGCCGTAACATACTGCCCCTAGCCCTAACATACCTAGCCCTAACATTCCTAGCCCTAACATACTGCCCCTAGCCCTAACATACCTAGCCCTAACATACCTAGCCCTTACATACCTGCCCCTAGCCCTAACATACCTAGCCCTAACATACCTAGCCCTAACATACCTGCCCCTAGCCCTAACATTCCTAGCCCTAACATACTGCCCCTAGCCCTAACATACCTAGCCCTAACATACCTAGCCCTAACATACCTAGCCCTAACATACCTTGCCCTAACATTCCTAGCCCTAACATACTGCCCCTAGCCCTTACATACCAAGCCATAACATACCTAGCCCTAACATACCTGCCCTTGCCCTAACATACCTAGCCCTAACATACTGCCCCTAGCCCTTACATACCAAGCCATAACATACCTAGCCCTGACATACCTAACACCTAGCCCTATTATACTGCCCCTAGCCCTAAAATACTGTCCCTAGCCCTAACATACTGTCCGTAGCCCTAACATACTGCCCCTAGCCCTAACATACTGCCCCTAGCCCTAACATACTGCCCCTAGCCCAAACATACTGCCCCTAGCCCTAACATACTGACCCTAGCCCTAACATGCCTGTCCCTAGCCCTAACGTACTGCCCCTAGCCCTAATATACCTAAAACCTAGCCCTAACATACCTAGCCCTAACTACCTAACCCTAACACACTGCCCCTAGCCCTAATATACCTAACACCTAGCCCCAACATACTGTCCCTAGCCCTAACATACTGTCCCTAGCCCTAACATACTGTCCCTAGCCCTAACATACTGCCCCAAGTCCTAACATACCTAGCCCTAACATACCTAGCCCTAACATACTGCCCCTAGCCCTAACATACCTGCCCCTAGCCCTAACATACCTGTCCCTAGCCCAAACATACCTGCCCCTAGCCCTAATATACCTGTCCCTAGCCCTAACATACTGCCCCTAGCCCTAACATACCTGTCCCTAGCCCTACAATTCCTAGCCCTAACATACCTGCCCCTAGCCCTACCATACCTAGCCCTAACATACCTGCCCCTAGCCCTACCATACCTAGCCCTAACATACCTGCCCCTAGCCCTAACATACCTAGTCCTAAGATACCTGCCCCTAGCCCTAACATACAGTTGAAGTCAGAAGTTTACATACACTTAAGTTGGAGTCATTAAAACTCGTTTTTCAACCACTCCACAAATTTCTTGTTAACAAACTATAGTTTTGGAAAGTTGGTTAGGACATCTACTTTGTGCATGACACAAGTCATTTTTCCAACAATTGTTTACAGCCAGACTATTTAACTTATAATTCACTGTATCACAATTCCAGTGGGTCAGAAGTTTACATACACTAAGTTGACTGTGCCTTTAACAGCTTGGAAAATTCCAGAAAATTATGTCATGGCTTTAGAGGCTTCTGATAGGCTAATTGACAGAATTTAAGTCAATTGGAGGTGTACCTGTGGATGTATTTCAAGGCCTACCTTCAAACTCAGTGCCGCTTTGCTTGAAATCATGGGGAAATCAAAAGAAATCAGCCAAGACCTCCGAATTTCTTTCCCCAAACGCCTGAAGGTACCACGTTCATCTGTACGAACAATAGTACGCAAGTATTAAACACCATGGGACCACGCAGCCGTCATACCGCTCAGGAAGGAGACACGTTCTGTCTCCTAGAGATGAACGTACTTTGGTGCGAAAAGTGCAGATCAATCCCAGAACAACAGCAAAGGAGGAAACAGGTACAAAAGTATCTATATCCACAGTAAAACGAGTCCTATGTCGACATAACCTGAAAGGCCGCTCAGCAAGAAAGAAGCCACTGCTCCAAAACCGCCATAAAAGAAGCCAGACTACAGTTTGCAACTGCTCATGGGGACAAAGATCATACCTTTTGAGAAATGTCCTCCAAAATAAAACTGTTTGGCCATAATGACCATTGTTATGTTTGGAGGAAAAAGGCAGAGGCTTGCAAGCCGAAGAACACCATCCCAACCGTGAAGCATGGGGGTGGCAGCATCATGTTGTGGGGGTGCTTTGCTGCAGGAGGGACTGGTGCACTTCACAAAATAGATGGCATCATATATGGAAGCAACATCTTTAGACATCAGTCAGGAAGTTAAAGCTTGATCATTCTCTCTACTATTATTCTGACATTTCACATTTTTTAAATAAAGTGGTAATCCTAACTGACCTAAAACAGGGAATTTTTACTGGGATTAAATGCCAGGAATTGTGAAAAACTGAGTTTAAATGTATTTGACTAAGGTGTATATAAACTTCCGACTTCAACTGTACCTAGCCCCTCTCTCCCGTGCCTCCCCTTCTCTTGTCTTCCTCACTCTCTCCCCCTGCCTCCCCCTCTTTCCCTGCCTCCCCCCTCTTCTCCTTTCTCTCCCCTGCTTCTCTTTCTTCCTCCCCCCTCTTTCCCCCTTCCTGCTAACTCTCTCCCACTGCTTCCTCCCTCTCTCCCTCTGCCTCCAGACTCTCTCCCCTGCCTCCCCCTGTCTCCCCTTGCCTCCCCACTCTCTCTCCCCCGGCCGTCTCCCCCTCTCAGCTGCAAGGCTCTGATTTATACATTAAATAGTTGGACAGGAAGGTAGGGGGCCACCTATCATTCCATGATCTATATCTTCCCTCGCTCTCATTAAAAATGGATGTGTATGGTGAGGAGAGGACAATATAGAATATATAAATCACAATGCTAATGGTGTAGAGTGGGGATTTGTATGTATTTCTCACTAGCCCTGTACCTCAGTGTGTCTTTGCTCTTTATACTATGGCCTTACTGCTGTGTACTGTATGCATGTGGACCTCAGGTACAATCAACGGTACAGGCACCTACTGTATGTGACTGATTTGCTACTGTTCTAGTGCCATACGAGGTAGGTTCTCCATGTAGAAAAAATAAGGAAATTAAGCGCTACACAATAGTAGGTCTTTGTAGATAAAAGTTGCTCTTTGGTAAAAGGGATAATTTGGTCATCAGACAATTGAAATGCCTTTATTTGTATGGCATGTTCAACGGAACCAACATTTTTGAACTCTGATTTTTTTCGGCTACAATGTTCAAAAGAATACTGGATATCGATGACCAATTTACCCCTTTTACCAAAGCATATTCTATCTACAAAAAACTACTATTGTGGTTCTCTAGCATATTAGTAAGAATGACTCAATAACCTCTTACTTTCGGTTATTTGATAATGAAATCATCTCCAAATATCGCTATTTTTAAAACAACAAAAAAGGTGGTTGCCATTTCCGTTTAATCCACCAGAAAAGAAAAAAACAAATATTATAACAATTATTATGGTTAAACTCATTCTGATAAAAATCAAACATTATTTTGTAAAAAAAAACCAAAAAAAACGGTATAATCTTTGTGAATGATTCGTAAATAGGACTGGTGGTGTTATGCCACACATGCAGCTAACAAAAATATATGGAAATGTCTGCTCTATCCACAATTGCAACAAACTGATTGCAGCATACAGCAAAAATGTATTTAATTTCCTGCAATTATGTCGTTTTTATTTTGGTGATTGTTAGTTTTCAAAGATGATCTTGTTCAAAAAATATATAGCTCCTTTATTTGTTCTACATACTTTATATCTGGTTTAAGTTTACACTGAAAACCTTTTGCCATGCTGAAAATAATTTGCTTAGAATCTGTAACAGCTCCACACTATGAGGTCGAAATAACACTCTGAAATTTAGAAAATTATGATTATGCCCTTTTTGTGTAAGAGCTGTTTGACAAATATCCTTGACATTTGAGCCTGTTCAGTTGGAATGGAACTTTTGGACCGCATCATGATGTCACAGTGTCATCTGATGATAATAGACCAATGACTGTTCATCTCTAGACCATCCTATCAGCCAATTGGGGCTTTCTATGTCAATATTAGATATACAATGACTACATTTAAAAAAATATTTTTTACAAAGACTTCTTTTGTTGTAGACTTAACACAAACACAGTCTGTGTATGTTCAAATGGATGGATGTTACAATAGTGTGGTTCAATGGTCCACATTGGTGGTGTTCCTCAAATATGCCTGTGACTTGCTATAGCTTGCCCACACCATGAAGAAACAGCATTAGTTTCATCACTTCATCCATGCTATTAAAAACCGAGACTATCAGACAGAGTGAGAGGGTAGGGAGGGCCTCCAGGGATGTGGGCTATCTTCTCTGGTGTCAACCAGCCTCTACTGTAGCTAACAAAATGAAAGGAAGCTAAATGAAGCACAGTTACTGAATGGAATCATCCAGGAGACATATAAATAATTGAGATGTGAGGGAGCCTTTGCTTTGCGTCGAGTTTGTTGTGCATATCGCTGACGTGTGTTGTGCGTGCATATGCAGAGGTGCTGAGAGAGAGCGAGAGAGAAAGAGAGAGAGGAAAGATGCCGAGGCACAGGGGATATGAAACACTCCTATTTTCTTCACTTCCTGCTCAGGAACGCTCCACTTTGAACTCATGTATAAATATTCAATTGGCCCTGTAAACAATATCTAAATGAGCACAAATCCATGTCAAGGTTAAACTTCCTTGTTTCTCACTCGGAACAGAACTATATGCCTCGTTACAAAAGGTTCCTGTGGATTAGGACCTGCCTTAACTATGTTAATTTGTATCATTAACATAATGATGATCACAGAGACTAGTTCAGGTTGTTATTTAAAGTGGCATTGAATTGATTGTCTGTACAGTAATAAAATATGTTGAACGAATACACCTGCTCTCTATTAGACAGTAAGTTTGGTTTGTGAGTGTTGGTGCTTTTGTTGGCGTGAGTGAATATCTACTTGGGACAATCGTGTAGATAAATCTCCCCCAGTGGTGGGGAAAGTACCCAATAGTCATACTTAGTAAAAGCACAGATACCTAAGTAGAAAATGACTCAAGTGAAAATCACCCAGTAAAATCATACTTAAGTACAAGTCTAAAAGTATTTGATTTTAAATATACTTAAGTATCAAAGGTGAATGCACAGTTGAAGTCGGAAGTTTACATACACCTTAGCCAAATACATTTAAACTCAGTTTTTCTCAATTCCTGACATTTAATCCTAGTAACAGTTCCCTGTCTTAGGTCAGTTAGGATCACCACTTTATTTTAAGAATGTGAAATGTCAGAATAATAGTAGAGAGAATTATTTATTTCAGGTTTTATTTCTTTCATCACATTCCCAGTGGGTCAGAAGTTTACATACACTCAATTAGTATTTGGTAGCATTGCCTTTAAATTGTTTAACTTGGATCAAATGTTTTGGGTAGCCTTCCACGAGTTTCCCACAATAAGTTGGGTGAATTTTGGCCCATTCCTCCTGACGGAACTGGTGTAACTGAGTCAGGTTTGTAGGCCTCCTTGCTCGCACACCGTTTTTCAGTTCTGCCCACACATTTTCTATAGGATTGAAGTCAGGACTCTGTGATGGCCACCCCAATACCTTGACTTTGTTGTCCTTAAGCCATTTTGACACAACTTTGGAAGTATGCTTGGGGTCATTGTCCATTTGGAAGAACCATTTGGGACCAAGTTTTAACTTCCTGACTGATGTCTTGAGATGTTGCTTCAATATATCCACATCATTTTCCTTGCTCATGATGCCATCTATTTTGTGAAGTGCACCAGTCGCTCCTGCAGCAAAGCATCCCCACAACATGATGCTGCCACCCCCGTGCTTCACGGTTGGGAAAAGGTTCTTCGGTTTGCAAGTCTCCTCCTTTTTCCTCCAAACATAACGATGGTCATTATGGCCAAACAGTTCTATTTTTGTTTCATCAGACTAGAGGACATTTCTCCAAAAAGTACAATCTTTGTCCCCATGTGCAGTTCCAAACCGTGATCTGGCTTGTTTTATGGCGGTTTTGGAGCAGTGGCTTCTTCCTTGCTGAGCGGCCTTTCGGGTTATGTTGTTCTGGGATTGATTTGCACTTTCCACACCAAAGTACGTTCATCTCTAGTAGACAGAACGTGTCTCCTTCCTGAGCGGTATGACGGCTGCGTGGTCCCATGGTGTTTATACTTGAGTACTATTGTTTGTACAGATGAATGTGGTACCTTCAGGCATTGGGATTTGCTCCCAAGGATGAACCAGACTTGTGGAGGTCTAAAAAAAAAGAATCTGCGGTCTTGGCTGATTTGTTTAGATTTTCCCATGATATAAAGTAAAGAGGCACTGAGTTTGAAGGTAGGCCTTGAAATACATCCACAGGTACACCTCCAATTGACTCAAATTATGTCAATTAGCCTACCATAAGCTTCTAAAGCCATGACATCATTTTCTGGAATTTTCCAAGCTGTTTAAAGGCACAGTCAACTTAGTGTATGTAAACTTCTGACCCACTGGAATTGTGATACAGTGAATTATAAGTGAAATAATCTGTAAACAATTTTTGGAAAAATTACTTTTGTAATGCACAAAGTAGATGTCCTAACCGACTTGCCAAAACTATAGTTTGTTAACAAGGAATTTGTGGAGTGGTTGAAAAACGAGTTTTAATGACTCCAGCCTAAGTGTATGTAAACTTCTGACTTCAACTGTAATTGCTAAAATATACTTAAGTATCAAAAGTAAAAGTATAAATCATTTCAAATTCCTTATATTACGTAAACCGGACTGCACCATTTTCTTGTTTTTTATTTACATATAGCCAGGGGCATGCTCCAACACTCAGACATCATTTGCAAATGCAGCATGTGTTAATAAATCCGTCAGATTAGAGGCAGTAGGGATGACCAGGGATGTTCTCTGTTTAGTGATTCTGTCAGATTAGAGGCTGTAGGGATGACCCAGGATGTTCTCTTGATAAGTGTGTGAATTGGACTATTTTCCTGTCAAAATGTAACGAGTACTTTTGGGTGTCAGAAAAAATGTATGGAGTAAAAAAGTACATAATTTTCTTTAGAAATGTGGTGAAGTAAAAGTTGTCAAAATAGTAAATTACAGATACCCCCAAAAACTACTTACAAGAATACAAGAATATCTCGGGTCGCTTTGTTTCTCTATCTCTTTCTGTGTTACACTACATACTGTATAGTAAGGGTCGGCAACAGGCGGCCTGCGAGTGATTTTGTTTTGTTGTTGTCAGGAATTAATTTAGGAAACCTGTTCCCAAGTATTCCCTCAAATTAACAAATAAATCTCAACATAATCAAGGTATGAAATTATTATTTTCTAATAGTCTTTTTTTTTTGCTTAGTTGTGGTCAATTTGAAGTGTAAAAATTATTATAAATATTTTTCTGGCATCTGACCTTTCGCTCTGACAAACATTTCCCCAATTTATTTAGGGCTGCAATCCCGTTAACGGGATCGATATGACAACAGCCAGTGAAAGTGCAGGGCGCCAAATTCAAACAACAGAAATCTCATAATTAAAATTCCTCAAGCATACAAGTATTTCACACCATTTTAAAGATACACTTTTTGTTAATACCACCACAGTGTCCGATTTTAAAAAAGGCTTTACAGCGAAAGCACCACAAACGATTATGTTAGGTCACCGCAAAATCACAGAAAAACACAGCCATTTTTCCAGCCAAGAGACAGGAGTCACAAAAAGCAGAACTAGAGATAAAATTAATCACTAAGCTATGATGATCTTCATCAGATGGCACTCATAGGACTTCATGCTACACAATACATATATGTTTTGTTTGATAAAGTTCATCTTTATATCCAAAAACCTAAGTTTACATTGGCGCCATGTTCAGAAATGCCTCCAAAATATCTGGAGAAATTGCAGAGAGCCACATCAAATAACAGAAATACTCATCATAAACTTTGATGAAGATACATGTTTTACGTAGAATTAAAGATGAACTTGTTCTTAATGTGTGTGTCAGATTTCAAAAAAGGTTTACGGCAAAAGCACAATATTCAATAATCTGAGAACAGCATTCAGCCACAAAAGGAAGCCATACCCGCCAAATTGTGGAGTCAACAAAAGTCATAAATAGCATTATAAATCTTCACTTACCTATGCTGATCTTCGTCGGAATGCACTCCCAGGACTCCCACTTCCACAAGAAATGTTTGTTTTGTTCGGTAATGTCCATCATTTATGTCCAAATAGCTACTTTTGTTAGCGCGTTTGGTAAACAAATCCAAAGTCACAAAGCGCGTTCACTAAAAGCAGACAAAATGGCAAAAAGTTCTGTAACAGTCAGTAGAAACATGTCAAACGATGTATTGAATCAATCTTTAGGATGTTTTTAACATAAATCTTCAATAATGTTCCAACCGGAGAATTCCATTGTCTTCAGACGTGCGATGGAACAGAGCTCCTTCTCATGTGAAAGCTCATGGTCAGCTCATGGCAGACCTTACTCATTCCCCTCTCCTTCGGCCCCACCTCACAGTAGAACCATCAGACAAGGTTCTAAAGACTGTTGACATCTAGTGGAAGCTGTAGGAAGTGCAACCTGACCCATATCCCACTGTGTATTCGATAGTCAATGAGTTGAAAACCTACAAACCTTAGATTTCCCACTTCCTGGTTGGATTTTTTTCTCAGGTTTTTGCCTGCCATATGAGTTCTGTTATACTCACAGACATAATTCAAACAGTTTTAGAAACTTCAGAGTGTTTTCTATCCAATACTAATAATAATATGCATATATTAGCAACTGGGACTGAGGAGCAGGCAGTTTACTCTGGGACCTTTTCATCCAAGCTACTCAATACTGCCCCTGCAGCCATAAGAAGTAAAAAACAATTGCACGATCATTTTCCAAGTTGGTCATTTCACTGTCGGCCTTGGTGCCTTGTTCAGATCTCCTTTCCCCAGTGTAGCCTCTAGACTTGTTGCCGCCTGGTCTCCGTCCCTCGCCTTCTGATTGGTTGTACAATGCCAAGCTCCCCTTTGCCTGTGAAGCCGTGACAGCCAATCACGGGAAGGCTATCACATAAACAAGGAGGTATAGCCGAGGGTGTCGGAATAGGAAGTGTCAGCTAACCTGATTCCAACACAATAACAACCCCCCAATAGGGAGAAGAGAATTGCCAGTGATAGCTGATACTGTAGCGTATGTGTGATGACATACTATTTAATTTAGATACAGATCCAAACCCATAGTGTATGTATTTATTATGGATCCCCATTAGTTCCTGACCAACTTGCCCTCTACATACACCTCTGCTGTCTTCAACCAGGATCTCAGCTATCACTGCCTCATTGCCTGCGTGCGTAATAGGTCCGCGGTCAAACGACCACACCTCATCACGTCAAACTCTCCCTTAAACACTTAAGCAACCAGGCCTTTCTAACCGACCTGGCCCGGGTAGCCTGGAAGGATATTGACCTCATCCCGTTAGTAGAGGATGCCTGGTTTCTCTTCAAAAATTCTATCCTCTCCATCTTAAATACGCATCATGCCCCATTCAAAAAAATGTAGAACAGATATAGCCCTTGGTTCACCCCAGGCTTGACTGCCCTTGACCAGCACAAAAACATCCCGTGGCGTTCTGCATTAGCATCGAATAGCCCACGCGATATGTAACTCTTCAGGGAAGTCAGGAACCAATATTCTCAGTCAGTTAGGAAAGCTAAGGCTAGCTTTTTCAAACAGAAAATTGCGTCCTGTAGCACTAATTCCAACAAGTTTTGGGACACTGTAAAGTCCATGGAGAATAAGAGCACCTCCTCCCAGCTGCCCACTGCACTGAGGATAGGAAACACTGTCACCACCGATAATTCTACGATAATCTATAATTTCAAAAAGCATTTTGCCACGGCTGGCCATGCTTTCCACCTGGCTACCCCTACCCTGGTCAACACCTCAGCACCCCCTGCAGCAACTTGCCCAACCCCCCCCCCGCTTCTCCTTCACCCAAATTCAAACAGCTGATGTTCTGAAAGAGCTACAAAATCTGGATCCCTACAAATCAGCTGGGCTAGACAATCTGGACCCTCTCTAAAATTTTCCGCCAAAATTGTTGCAACCCCATTACTAGCCTATTCAACCTCTCTTTCATATCGTCTGATATCCCCAAAGATTGGAAAGCTGCGCGGTCATCCCCCTCTTCAAAGGGGGAGACACTTTCGACCCAAACTGTGTTATAGACCTATATCCATCCTGCCCTGCCTTTCTAAAATCTTCGAAAGCCAAGTTAATAAACAGATCACCGACCATTTGGAATCCCACCGTACCTTCTCCATTATGCAGTCTGGTTTCCGAGCTGGTCAAGGCTGCACCTCAGCCACGCTCAAGTTCCTAAACGATATCATAACCGTCATCGATAAAAGACAGTACTGTGCAGCCATCTTCATCGACCTGGCCAAGGCTTTCGACTGTCAATCACCGCCTTCTTATCGGCAGACTCAATAGCCTTGGCTTCTCAAATGACTGCCTCGCCTGGTTCCCCAACTACTTCTCAGATAGAGTTCAGTGTGTCAAATCGGAGGGCCTGTTGTCCGGACCTCTGGCAGTTTCTATGGGGGTGCCACAGGGCTCAATTCTCGAGCCAACTCTTTTCTCTGTATTCATCAATGATGTCACTCTTGCTGCTGGTGATTCTCTGATCCACAGCTACGCAGACGACACCATTCTGTATACATCTGGCCCTTCTTTAGACACTGTGTCAACTAACCTCCAAACGAGCTTTAATGCCATACAACAGTCCTTTCGAGGCCTCCAACTGCTTTTAAATTCTTGTAAAACGAAATGCATGCTCTTCAACCGATTGCTGCCCGCACCATCCCGCCCGACTAGGATCACTACTCTGGTCGGTTCTGACCTAGAATATGTGGACAACTACATATACCTAGGTGTCTGGTTAGACTGTAAACTCTCCTTCCAGACTCACAAGCATCTCCAATCTAAAATTAAATCTAGAATCGGCTTCCTATTTCGCAACAAAGCCTCCTTCACTCATTCTGGCAAACATACCCTCATAAAACTGACCATCCTACCGATCCTTGACTTCGGTGATGTATTTTTCAAAATAACCCCCAACACTCTACTCAGCAAACTGGATGTAGTCTATCACAGTGCCATTTGTTTTATCACCAAAGCCCAATATTCTACCCACCACTGCGACCTCTATGCTCTCGTTGGTTGGCCCTCACTACATATCCATCGCCAAACCCACTGGCTCCAGTTCATCTATAAGTCTTTGCTAGGTAAAGCCCCGCCTTATCTCAGCTCACTAGTCACCATAGCAACACCCACCCGTAGCACGCGCTCCAGAAAGTATATTGCACTGGTCATCCCCAAAGCTAACACTTCCTTTGGCCGCCTTTCCTTACAGTTCTATGCTGCCAATGACTGGAACTCATTGCAAAAATCTTTGAAGCTGGAGTCTTTTATCTCCCTCTCTAACCTTAAGCATAAGCTGTCAGAGCAGCTTACCGATCACTGTAACTGTACACAGCCAATCTGTAAATAGCACACCCGACTACCTCATCCCCATATTATTACTTACCCTCTTGCTCTGTTACACCCCAGTATCTCTACGTGCACATCATCATCTGCACGTCTTTCACTCCAGTTTTCATGCTAAATTGTAATTGTTTTCGACCTCTATGGCCTATTTATTGCCTACCTCCCTATTCTTCTACATTTACACACACTGTACATATATTCTTTCTAATTTTCTTTTCTTTTTTTGTTTCTTTTTTTGCCTTTATTTTACTAGGCAAGTCAGTTAAGAACAAATTCTTATTTTCAATGACAGCCTAGGAACAGTGGGTTAACTCCCTTGTTCAGGGGCAGAACGACATTATTTTACCTTGTCAGCTCGGGGATTCGATCTTGCAACCTTTAGGTTACTAGTCCAACACTAACCACTAGGCTACCTGCCACCCCTTTTGTGTTTGTTTATTTGTAACTCTGTGTTGTTGTTTTTGTCCCACTGCTTTGCTTTATCTTGGCCAGTTTGCAGTTGTAAATGAGAACTTGTTCTCAACTGGCCTACCTGGTTAAATAAAGAATAAATGTAAAATAAAAATAAAATAAATAAAAGGCAGCAGCTACTCTTCCTGGGGTTTATTATGGATCCCCATTAGTTCCTGCCAAGACAACAGCTACTCTTCCTGGGGTTTATTATGGATCCCCATTAGTTCCTGCCAAGGCAGCAGCTACTCTTCCTGGGGTTTATTATGGATCCCCATTAGTTCCTGCCAAGACAGCAGCTAATCTTCCTGGGGTTTATTATGAATCCCCATTAGTTCCTGCCAAGACAGCAGCTACTCTTCCTGGGGTTTATTATGGATCCCCATTAGTTCCTGCCAAGGCAGCAGCTACTCTTCCTGGGGGTTATTATGGATCCCCATTAGCTCCTGCCAAGGCAGCAGCTACTCTTCCTGGGGTTTATTATGGATCCCCATTAGTTCCTGCCAAGGCAGCAGCTACTCTCCCTGGGGTCCATCAAAAAGGGTCTTTGCCCAATGCCGTGCTCGCTGCATGAGAGCTCTCACATCAAAGCCGTGCTCGCTGCATGAGAGCTCTCACATCAAAGCCGTGCTCGCTGCATGAGAGCTCTCACATCAAAGCCGTGCTCGCTGCATGAGAGCTCTCACATCAAAGCCGTGCTCGCTGCACGAGAGCTCTCACATCAAAGCCATGCTCGCTGCATGAGAGCTCTCACGTCAAAGCCGTGCTCGCTGCACGAGAGCTCTCACGTCAAAGCCTCCCAAAGCTACACACACAAATAACATGCGCCTGGTACGGCCGCCTCTCACCACTCACACACATTAGACACATTTAATTTCATTCCCACTGGAAAAACGGCGCTAGCATAGTCTTAGAGGGATGGCTTAGCCTATTTTCTGTCCCCCTTCTTTAAACGATGCCACTGAGAAGACAGACAATGGTTCATTACCGTTCTACTGTCTCACAGCCAAATAAGCGCAAGTCTGACCACGTAGCTTTATCACAGCCATTTCTTCAGGTTGTCCAATAAAAGTCAATGCGCGGTTTGACATTCCCCATCATTGTTTCCCATTGGAGTTGTTATCCTTGATCGTTATGTAGCTCTGTTTTCTTTTGCGGACTGATTTGATCCATTGATTGAGAGGTGAGTAAGACGTATACTGTGTGTGTGAAGAGATGTCATGCTGAGACGCAGCGCGACGTTAGAAGGTGGCGGAGGGCAGAGCTGGGCTTCCTGAGCGGTGACCATTGTTGTGCTATCTGAGGGGACTCGGCTGGTCTCCGACAGGCCAACAAAGGAGCACTAAAGAGCGTCAGGAGCGGGGCGACGGGAGTGCACCCCCCTTGGAGGTGCTGAGGTGTGACCCCTCTGACTGCTGCCCTCTGGGCCAGGGCTCTATGTGGCGGTGGCACAGGGCATGCAGGGGCATGGGAAGGTGTGTGTGTGTGTGTGTGTGTGTGTGTGTGTGTGTGTGTGTGTGTGTGTGTGTGTGTGTGTGTGTGTGGGCGTGGGCGTGGGCGTGGGCGTGGGCGTGGGCGTGGGCGTGTGCGTGTGCGTGTGTGTGTGCGTGCGATGTGGTGAGAAGCTTATCCTGCACATCACTGCATAAAGGCACACTGACCCAACATCAGTGTCCACACCAAGCAAGAGTGTGAGATTTTTTTTTAAATGCTGACTGACAGGCAATTGAGACAATCAAGACCAAAGTTGTTGTTTCTACAGCATTAGCTAGTTGATGATTATAATTATACGATTAAGAATATTAATATATAATACTTTCATAATAAATTTGAATAATATAATTGTATATTTTAGACCTTGTACTTACAGTTGGAATTTACATCAGATATTTTTGAACCTTCAGAATAAATGAATGAGTTCCTGTAACACTAGGGACCACCCTTTGAGGCAATGAGCAGTCATTTTGACTCAGTCTAATAGTTTCAGAAATACATTTCATACATGCTAACGAGAAAAAGAGATTTGGTGCAAAATCAGAATAGGAAAATATATTTTGTTCAAATAACACTTTATCTTTTGGGGTGGCAGGTAGCCTAGTGGTTAGAGCGTTGGGCCAGTAACCTAAAGGTTGCTGGATCGAATCCCTGAGCTGACAAGGTAAAAATCTGTCGTTCTGCCCCTGAACAAGGCAGTTAACCCACTGTTCCCTGGTAGGCCATCATTGTAAATAAGAATTTGTTCTTAACTGACTTGCCTAAAGTTTAAATATAAAAACTGATAAAGATCTGTTGCTGTGTGGCGGTCATTGAACAGGACTTGTTCTTTGAAAAAGTGACATTTTGAAATGAAGCTCATCTCTTCAATTGTGTGAGTTATTTGGCGTTGGTAAGTCAGGGTTTTGGAAACCTTGGAATCTGCACATTTTGATACTACATAGATATTTGTATTACCTCCATGTGGATTTGAAAAAGTCAATTTTTGGAGGTTTGGAGAAAAAACTGCTTATAACACGTTCTGCTTGATATCGAAATTCTTCCAACATACATGTGTTAAACATACTTATTTAGGAAAAGTCAAGGACAGAGTGGGGCATGATTTAAAAAATGGAGGAGATATTTGCATTTTAAATTCATATTGAGTCAAAATTACTCACCTTGCTCTTCTAGTGTTAATACACTAACACAACCCTTCACTTTAGCCTCTATTGTCTCCTCTCTTTATTCTCTCTCCTCTCTTTATTCTCTCTCCTCTCTTTATTCTCTCCTCTCTGTATTCTCTCTCCTCTCTTTATTCTCTCCTCTCTGTATTCTCTCTCCTCTCTTTATTCTCTCTCCCCTCTTTATTCTCTCTCTCCTCTCTTTATTCTCTCCTCTCTTTATTCTCTCCTCTCTTTATTCTCTCTCCTCTCTTTATTCTCTCCTCTCTTTATTCTCTCTCCTCTCTTTATTCTCTCCCCTCTCTTTATTCTCTCCCCTCTTTATTCTCTCCTCTCTTTATTCTCTCTCCTCTCTTTATTCTCTCTCCTCTCTTTATTCTCTCTCCTCTCTTTATTCTCTCCTCTCTTTATTCTCTCTTCTCTTTATTCTCTCTCTCCTCTCTTTATTCTCTCCTCTCTTTATTCTCTCCTCTCTTTATTCTCCTCTCTTTATTCTCCTCTCTATTCTCTCCTCTCTTTATTCTCTCCTCTCTTTATTCTCTCTCTCTCTTTATTCTCTCCTCTCTTTATTCTCTCCTCTTTTTATTCTCTCCTCTCTTTATTCTCTCCTCTCTTTATTCTCCTCTCTTTATTCTCTCTCCTCTTTATTCTCTCTCCTCTTTATTCTCTCTCCTCTTTATTCTCTCTCCTCTTTATTCTCTCCTCTCTTTATTCTCTCCTCTCTTTATTCTCTCCCCTCTTCATTCTCCTCTCTTTATTCTCCTCTCTTTATTCTCTTCTCTTTATTCTCTCCCCTCTTTATTCTCTCCCCTCTTTATTCTCTCTCTCCTCTCTTTATTCTCTCTCTCCTCTCTTTATTCTCTCTCTCCTCTATTCTCTCTCTCTCTTTATTCTCTCTCCTCTTTATTCTCTCTCCTTTTTATTCTCTCCTCTCTTTATTCTCTCTCTCCTCTCTTTATTCTCTCTCCCCCCTTTATTCTCTCCCCTCTTTATTCTCTCCTCTCTTTATTCTCTCTCTCCTCTTTATTCTCTCTCTCCTCTTTATTCTCTCTCTCCTCTTTATTCTCTCCTCTTTATTCTCTCCTCTCTTTATTCTCTCCTCTCTTTATTCTCTCTCTCCTCTCTTTATTCTCTCCTCTCTTTATTCTCTCTCTCCTCTCTTTATTCTCTCCCCTCTTTATTCTCTCTCTCTCTACTCTTTATTCTCCCTCTCCTCTCTTTACTCTCTCCCCTCTCTTTATTCTCTATCCTCTCTTTACTCTCTCCCCTCTCTTTATTCTCTCCCCTCTCTTTATTCTCTCCCCTCTCTTTATTCTCTCTCCCCTCTCTAGTCTCTCCCCCCTCTTTATTCTCTCTCCCCTCTCTTTATTCTCCCTCCTCTCTTTACTCTCTCCCCTCTCTTTATTCTCCCCCCTCTCTTTACTCTCCAACCTCTCTTTACTCTCTCCCCCCTCTTTTTACTCTCTCTTTACTCTCTCCACCCTCTCTTTACTCTCTCTCTCATCTCTTTACTCTCTCTCCTCTCTTTACTCTCTCTCTCCTCTCTTTACTCTCTCTTTACTCTCTCTCTCCTCTCTTTACTCTCTCCTCTCTTTACTCTCTCTCTCCTCTCTTTACTCTCTCCCCCCTCTCTTTACTCTCTCTCTCCTCTCTTTACTCTCTCCTCTCTTTACTCTCTCTCTCCTCTCTTTACTCTCTCCCCTCTCTCTTTACTCTCTCTCTCCTCTCTTTACTCTCTCTCTCCTCTCTTTACTCTCTCCCCCCTCTCTTTACTCTCTCTCTCCTCTCTTTACTCTCTCTCTCCTCTCTTTACTCTCTCTCTCCTCTCTTTACTCTCTCTTTACTCTCTCCCCCCTCTCTTTACTCTCTCCCCCACTCTATATGCATTTGCTGCTGAACAGAACAGCGTCAGAGACACATGGAGAGACACAGAGACCAATGTTTGACTGACACCGCCCAAACCTTTCTCTGTTGACATCAATTCTGGTTTCTGCACCCTTGGCCTTACTGCACAAGTCTAGGATGCTGGGGACACAGGTCCCCTTCACAGTAATGTGCTTCAGGGTGACTGAGCACCAGTAAGGGTTAGCCACCATTAGCACTGGAAGGACTAGGGCACAGAGGGCTAGCATTTGTTTAGTAGGCCTAATGTTGTCAACCTATTAACACTTTTCCCTATGTGCTGCGTGGATCTGAGGCATAAGGATGGATGGGCTGAACACTTGTCAATCTCTCTCACACCCTATCCATCTCCCCCATCCCTATCCATCTCCCTCCCTCCACCCTAATCCTTTGTCTAGTTCATTCTCTCTCTCTCTCTCTCTCTCTCTATCTCTCGTTCCTCGTTCCTTCGTGATTCAGAAGAAGACTGTGTTGCCAGTCAGTTTTCCAGCCTGCCACTAGTGGGCAGTGACACAAAGCCTGAACGGAACTTTTCTCTCCTATTCTCTCTCTTCTCCTCTCCTATTCTCTCGTCTCTTCTCCTATTCTCCTCTACTATCCTTTCTCTCCTCTTCTTCTCTCCTATTCTCTCTTGTCCTCTCCTATTCTCTCTCTTATCCTCTCCTATTATCTCTCTTGTCCTCTCCTATTCTCTCGTCTCTTCTCCTATTCTCTCGTCTCTTCTCCTATTCTCTAATCTCTTATCCTCTCCTATTCTCTCTCTTCTCCTCTCCTGTTCTCTCTTATCCTCTCCTATTCTCTCTTATCCTCTCCTATTCTCTCTTATCCTCTCCTATTCTGTCTCTTATCCTCTCCTATTCTCTCTCGTCTCCTCTCCTATTCTCTCTCGTCTCCTCTCCTATTCTCTCTCTTCTCCTCTCCTATTCTCTCTCTTCTCCTCTCCTATTCTCTCTCTTATCCTCTCCTATTCTCTCTCGTCTCCTCTCCTATTCTGTCTCTTATCCTGTCCTATTCTGTATCTTATCCTGTCTCTTATCCTGTCCTATTCTGTCTCTTATCCTCTCCTATTCTGTCTCTTATCCTCTCCTATTCTGTCTCTTATCCTCTCCTATTCTCTCTCGTATCCTCTCTTATCCTCTCCTATTCTCTCTCGTCTCCTCTCCTATTCTCTCTCTTATCCTCTCCTATTCTCTCTATTCTCATATTCTCTCTCTTCTCCTTTTCTCTCACATTTTCTCTTTTTCCTCCTCTCCGGTCGTAAGGTCCATGTGAACTACACCATGGTGGCTCTGCCAACAAAGACAGCCCCGGGCCTGTAGCTGAGCCTCTTTAATAGAACCTGGCCCATTACTTTACCACTCCTCCCTCTCAGTGCAGATAGCTATTATGCCCAAAAGAGGAGAAAAAAGACAGCTCCTTTCCTCCCAGCTCTGCTCCAAGCCCAGGTGGTGCCGTGCCGGGCCGTATGTGCAGCTCTAACGCACAGGAAGAAAACTCACTAATTCCAGAGCCAACAGCCTAAGGAACTCCTAACTAAAGAATCTCATTCACTTTCTAATAAAGGGTTCCTAATTAAGAGTTGCTGTCGACATGTGTGGTTTGACGATTTATATACATTTATAGTATAATATGTAGACTAATGGATTTTATAGGATTGTCCGTTAGATGTATTTTTTTACAGGTGATGTTTGAGTCATAATGAACAGCTGTGATTTACCTGGGATATATGTTCCTTTAGTTTTGTAATGTGCTTATTATTTATATAGGAAATAA